>NC_052318.1:770919-795919 GCF_016432855.1 Salvelinus namaycush
AGGACGAGGGACTGCCCCTCTCCAAATAATAATAATACCATAAGGAGTGGGACTGCCCTCCTCCAACTAATAATATAATAATAATACCTAAGGAGTGGGACTGCCTCTCCAAATAATAATAATACTACCTAAGGAGTGGGACTGCCCCTCTCCAAAATAATAATTACTACCTAAGGAGTGGATCTGCCCTCTCCAAATAATAATAATACTACCTAAGGAGTGAGATGCCCCTCTCCAAATAATAAAATACTACCTAAGGAGTGGGACTGCCCCTCTCCAAATAATAATACCTAAGGAGTGGGACTGCCCCTCTCCAAATAATAATAATAATACTACCTAAGGAGTGGGACTGCCCCTCTCCAAATATATAATAATATACCTAAGGAGTGGGACTGCCCCTCTCCAAATAATAATAATAATACACCTAAGGAGTGGGACTGCCCCTCTCCAAAATAATAATAATACTACCTAAGGAGTGGGACTGCCCCTCTCCAAAATAATAATACCTAAGAGAGGGGACTGCCCCTCTCAATAATAATAATACTACAAGGAGGAGACTGCCCCTCTCCAAATAATAATAATATACCTAAGGAGTGAGACTGCCCCTCTCCATAAATAATAATAATACTACCTAAGGAGTGGGACTGCCCCTCTCCAATAATAATAATAATAATACCTAAGGAGTGGGACTGCCCCTCTCCAAATAATAATAAAAAAATACCTAAGGAGTGGGACTGCCCCTCTCCAAATATAATATAATACTAAGGAGTGGGACTCCCCTCTCCAATAATAATAATAATAATACCTAAGGAGTGGGACTGCCCCTCTCCAATAATAATAATACCTAAGGATGGAGACTGCCCCTCTCCAAATAATAATAATACTACCTAAGGAGTGGGCTGCCCCTCTCCAAATATAAATACCTAAGGAGTGGGACTGCCCTCTCCAAATAATAATAATACTACCTAAGAGTGGGACTGCCCCTCTCCAAATAATAATAATAATACTACCTAAGGAGTGGGACTGCCCCTCTCCAAATAATAATACCTAAGGAGTGGGACTGCCCCTCTCCAAATAATAATAATAATACTACCTAAGGAGTGGGACTGCCCCTCTCCAAATAATAATAATAATACTACCTAAGGAGTGGGACTGCCCCTCTCCAAATAATAATACCTAAGGAGAGGGACTGCCCCTCTCCAAATAATAATAATAACCTAAGGAGAGGGGACTGCCCCTCTCCAAATAATAATAATAATACCTAAGGAGGGGACTGCCCTCTCCAAATAATAATAATACTACTAAGGAGTGGGCTGCCCTCTCCAAATAATAATACCTAAGGAGTGGGACTGCCCCTTCCAATAATAATAATAATACTACACTAAGGAGTGGGACTGCCCCTCTCCAAATAATAATACCTAAGGAGTGGGACTGCCCCTCTCCAAATAATAATAATACTACCTAAGAGGGGGACTGCCCCTCTCCAAATAATAATAATAATACCTAAGGAGAGGGACTGCCCCTCTCCAAATAATAATAATACTACCTAAGGAGGGACTGCCCCCTCCAATAATAATAATAATACCTAAGGAGGAGACTGCCCTCTCCAAATAATAATAATACCTAAGGAGTGGGACTGCCCCTCTCCAAAATAATAATACTACCTAAGGAGTGGGACTGCCCTCTCCAAATAATAATAATAATACCTAAGGAGTGGGACTGCCCCTCTCCAAATAATAATAATAATACTACTAAGGAGTGGGACTGCCCTCTCCAAATAATAATAATAATACCTAAGGAGTGGGACTGCCCCTCTCCAAATAATAATAATAATACCTAAGGAGTGGGACTGCCCCTCTCCAAATAATAAAATACTACCTAGGAGTGGGAACTGCCCTCTCCAAATAATAATAATACTACCTAAGGAGGGGAATGCCCCCTCCAAATAATAATAATAAACCTAAGGAGGGACTGCCCCTCTCCAAATAATATAATAATAATACCTAAGGAGTGGGACTGCCCCTCTCCAAATAATATATATACCTAAGGGTGGACTGCCCCTCTCCAAATAATAATAAACTACCTAAGGAGTGGGACTGCCCCTCTCCTAATAATAATAATACCTAAGGAGTGGGACTGCCCCTCTCCAAATATAATAGAGAGGGGAGACAGCGAGAGAGAGAGAGGGAGAGAGAGCGAGAGAGCGAGAGGGGAGAGAGAGAGCGAGAGGGGAGAGAGAGGAGAGAGATGAGAAAGAGAGAGAGAGATTGAGAGGGGAGAGAGAGAGAGAGCGAGAGGGGAGAGAGAGAGAGAGAGAGAGAGAGAGCGGAGCGGAGAGAGCGGCGGGCGAGAGCGAGAGAGAGCGGAGGGGAGAGAGAGAGAGCGCGAGAGGGGAGAGAGAGAGAGCGCGAGAGGGAGAGAGAGAGAGCGCGAGAGGGGAGAGAGAGAGAGAGCGAGAGGGGAGAGAGAGAGAGCGAGAGAGGAGAGAGAGAGAGCGAGAGGGGAGAGAGAGAGCGAGAGAGGGGAGAGAGAGAGCGAGAGAGCGAGAGGGGAGAGAGAGAGAGAGCGAGAGCGAGAGGAGAGAGAGCGAGAGCGAGGGGGAGAGCGCGAGAGGGGAGAGCGCGAGAGGGGAGAGCGCGAGAGGGGAGAGCGCGAGAGGGGAGAGCGCGAGAGAGAGAGAGCGCGAGAGGGGAGAGAGAGAGAGCGCGAGAGGGGAGAGAGAGAGAGCGCGAGAGGGGAGAGAGAGAGAGAGCGAGAGGGGAGAGAGAGAGAGAGAGCGAGAGAGGACAGAGAGAGCGAGAGAGGACAGAGAGAGCGAGAGAGGACAGAGAGAGCGAGAGAGGACAGAGAGAGCGAGAGAGGACAGAGAGAGCGAGAGAGGACAGAGAGAGCGAGAGAGAGAGAGAGCGAGAGAGCGAGAGGGGAGAGAGAGAGAGAGAGCGAGAGGGGAGAGAGAGAGAGAGCGAGAGGCGAGAGGGGAGAGAGAGAGAGAGCGAGAGGCGAGAGGGGAGAGAGAGAGAGAGCGAGAGGGGAGAGAGAGAGAGAGCGAGAGGGGAGAGAGAGCGAGAGGGGGAGAGAGAGAGAGAGCGAGAGGGGAGAGAGAGAGAGAGAGCGAGAGGGGAGAGAGAGAGAGAGCGAGAGGGAGAGAGAGAGAGAGAGCGAGAGGGGAGAGAGAGAGCGAGCGAGAGGGGAGAGAGAGAGCGAGCGAGAGGGGAGAGAGAGAGCGAGCGAGAGGGAGAGAGAGAGCGAGAGGGGAGAGAGAGAGAGCGAGAGGGGAGAGAGAGAGAGCGAGAGGGGAGAGAGAGAGAGCGAGAGGGGAGAGAGAGAGAGCGAGAGGGGAGAGAGAGAGAGCGAGAGGGGAGAGAGAGAGCGAGAGGGGAGAGAGAGAGCGAGAGGGGAGAGAGAGAGAGAGAGCGAGAGGGGAGAGAGAGAGCGAGAGGGGAGAGAGAGAGCGAGAGGGGAGAGAGAGAGCGAGAGGGGAGAGAGAGAGCGAGAGGGGAGAGAGCGAGAGAGGAGAGAGAGAGGGAGAGAGAGAGGGCGAGAGGGGAGAGAGAGCGAGAGGGAGAGAGAGAGCGAGGGGGAGAGAGAGAGCGAGAGGGGAGAGAGAGAGCGAGGGGGGAGAGAGAGCGAGAGGGGAGAGAGAGCGAGAGGGGAGAGAGAGAGCAGAGGGGAGAGAGAGAGGGCGAGAGGGGAGAGAGAGAGCGAGAGGGGAGAGAGAGAGCGAGAGGGAGAGAGAGAGAGAGCGAGAGGGGAGAGAGAGAGAGAGATTGAGAGGGGAGAGAGAGAGAGAGCGAGAGGGGAGAGAGAGAGAGCGAGAGAGGGAGAGAGAGAGAGCGAGAGAGGAGAGAGAGAGAGCGGAGAGAGAGAGCGAGAGAGGACAGAGAGAGCGAGAGAGGACAGAGAGAGCGAGAGAGGACAGAGAGAGCGAGAGCGGACAGAGAGAGCGAGAGCGGACAGAGAGAGCGAGAGAGGACAGAGAGAGCGAGAGAGGACAGAGAGAGCGAGAGAGGACAGAGAGAGCGAGAGAGGACAGAGAGAGCGAGAGGGGAGAGAGAGAGCGAGAGAGGAGAGAGAGAGCGAGAGAGGGAGAGGGGAGAGAGAGAGAGAGCGAGAGGCGAGAGGGGAGAGAGAGAGCGAGAGCGAGAGGGGAGAGCGCGAGAGGGGAGAGCGCGAGAGGGGAGAGCGCGGAGAGGGGAGAGCGCGAGAGGGGAGAGCGCGAGAGGGAGAGCGCGAGAGGGGAGAGCGCGAGAGGGGAGAGCGCGAGAGAGAGAGAGCGCGAGAGAGAGAGAGCGCGAGAGAGAGAGAGCGCGAGAGGGGAGAGAGAGAGAGCGCGAGAGGGGAGAGAGCGCGAGAGGGGAGAGAGAGAGAGCGCGAGAGGGGAGAGAGAGAGAGCGCGAGAGGGGAGAGAGAGAGAGCGAGAGGGGAGAGAGAGAGAGCGAGAGGGGAGAGAGAGAGAGCGAGAGGGGAGAGAGAGAGCGAGAGGGGAGAGAGAGAGCGAGAGGGGAGAGAGAGAGCGAGAGGGGAGAGAGAGAGCGAGAGGGGAGAGAGAGAGCGAGAGGGGAGAGAGAGAGCGAGAGGGGAGAGAGAGAGCGAGAGGGGAGAGAGAGAGCGAGAGGGGAGAGAGAGAGCGAGAGGGGAGAGAGAGAGGGCGAGAGGGAGAGAGCGAGAGAGGAGAAAGAGAGAGGGAGAGAGAGAGGGCGAGAGGGGAGAGAGAGCGAGAGGGGAGAGAGAGCGAGAGGGGAGAGAGAGAGCGAGAGGGGAGAGAGAGAGCGAGAGGGGAGAGAGAGAGCGAGAGGGGAGAGAGAGAGCGAGAGGGGAGAGAGAGAGCGAGAGGGGAGAGAGAGAGCGAGAGGGGAGAGAGCGAGAGAGGAGAGAGAGAGAGGGGAGAGAGCGAGAGGGGAGAGAGCGAGAGAGGAGAGAGAGAGAGGGAGAGAGAGAGGAGACAGCGAGAGAGAGAGAGGGGAGACAGCGAGAGAGAGAGAGAGAGGGAGAGAGAGCGAGAGAGCGAGAGGGGAGAGAGAGAGCGAGAGGGGAGAGAGAGAGCGAGAGGGGAGAGAGAGAGAGAGAGCGAGAGGGGAGAGAGAGAGCGAGAGGGGAGAGAGAGAGAGAGAGAGAGAGAGAGCGGAGAGAGCGAGAGGCGAGAGCGAGAGAGAGCGAGAGGGGAGAGAGAGCGGAGAGAGCGAGAGCGAGAGGGGAGAGAGCGAGAGCGAGAGGGGAGAGAGCGAGAGGGGAGAGAGCGAGAGGGGAGAGCGCGAGAGGCGAGAGGGGAGAGAGCGAGAGGGGAGAGAGCGAGAGGGGAGAGAGCGAGAGGGGAGAGAGCGAGAGCGGAGAGGGGAGAGAGCGAGAGGGGAGAGAGCGAGAGCGAGAGGGGATGAGAGCGAGAGCGAGAGGGGAGAGAGCGAGAGCGAGAGGGGAGAGAGCGAAGAGGGGAGAGAGCGAGAGCGAGAGGGGAGAGAGCGAGAGCGAGAGGGGAGAGAGCGAGAGCGAGAGGGGAGAGAGAGAGAGCGAGAGGGGAGAGAGAGAGAGCGAGAGGGGAGAGAGAGAGCGAGAGGGGAGAGAGAGAGCGAGAGGGGAGAGAGAGAGCGAGAGGGGAGAGAGAGAGCGAGAGGGGAGAGAGAGAGCGAGAGGGGAGAGAGAGAGCGAGAGGGGAGAGAGAGAGCGAGAGGGGAGAGAGAAAGCGAGAGGGAGAGAAAGCGAGAGGGAGAGAAAGCGAGAGGGAGAGAAAGCGAGAGGGAGAGAAAGCGAGAGGGAGAGAAAGCGAGAGGGAGAGAGAGAGCGGAGAGAGCGAGAGGGGAGAGAGAGAGCGGAGAGAGCGAGAGGGGAGAGAGCGAGAGAGCGAGAGGGGAGAGAGCGAGAGGGGAGAGAGAGAGAGCGAGAGGGGAGAGAGAGAGCGAGAGGGGAGAGAGAGAGAGCGAGAGGGGAGAGAGAGAGAGAGCGAGAAGGGAGAGAGAGAGAGAGCGAGAAGGGAGAGAGAGAGAGAGCGAGAAGGGAGAGAGAGCGAGAAGGGAGAGAGAGAGAGCGAGCGAGAGGGGAGAGAGAGAGAGCGAGCGAGAGGGGAGAGAGAGAGAGCGAGCGAGAGGGGAGAGAGAGAGAGCGAGCGAGAGGGGAGAGAGAGAGAGCGAGCGAGAGGGGAGAGAGAGAGAGCGAGCGAGAGGGGAGAGAGAGAGAGCGAGCGAGAGAGAGAGAGAGAGAGCGAGCGAGAGAGAGAGAGAGAGAGCGAGCGAGCGGGGAGAGAGAGCGAGCGAGCGAGAGGGGAGAGAGAGCGAGCGAGCGAGAGGGGAGAGAGAGCGAGCGAGCGAGAGGGGAGAGAGAGCGAGCGAGCGAGAGGGGAGAGAGAGCGAGCGAGCGAGAGGGGAGAGAGAGCGAGCGAGCGAGAGGGGAGAGAGAGCGAGCGAGCGAGCGGGGAGAGAGAGCGAGCGAGCGAGAGGGGAGAGAGCGAGCGAGCGAGAGGGGAGAGAGAGCGAGCGAGCGAGAGGGGAGAGAGAGCGAGCGAGCGAGAGGGGAGAGAGAGCGAGCGAGCGAGAGGGGAGAGAGAGCGAGCGAGCGAGAGGGGAGAGAGAGCGAGCGAGCGAGAGGGGAGAGAGAGCGAGCGAGCGAGAGGGGAGAGAGAGCGAGCGAGAGGGGAGAGAGAGCGAACGAGAGGGGAGAGAGAGCGAGAGGGGGGAGAGATCCCTAGGGATGTAATACCTCACTACAAACAGAAAGCCACCGAGCAGCGACTCTACACAGTGGTCAGACACTGTGTCGCTCCATATTATAATTCAAAGTTGGCTTCCCCTTTCAGAACTGGCTTCCCCTTTCAGAACTGGCTTCCCCTTCCAGAACTGGCTTCCCCTTCCAGAACTGGCTTCCCCTTCCAGAACTGGCTTCCCCTTCCAGAACTGGCTTCCCCTTCCAGAACTGGCTTCCCCTTCCAGAACTGGCTTACCCTTCCAGAACTGTGTACCAGAGGTTGGCTTAGCCTTCCAGAACTGGCTTACCCTTCCAGAACTGTGTACCAGAGGTCGGCTTACCCTTCCAGAACTGTGTACCAGAGGTCGGCTTACCCTTCCAGAACTGTGTACCAGAGGTTGGCTTCCCCTTCCAGAACTGTGCACCAGAGGTTGGCTTCCCCTTCCAGAACTGTGTACCAGAGGTCGGCTTCCCCTTCCAGAACTGTGTACCAGAGGTCGGCTTACCCTTCCAGAACTGTGTACTAGAGGTTGGCTTACCCTTCCAGAACTGTGTACCAGAGGTCGGCTTACCCTTCCAGAACTGTGTACCAGAGGTCGGCTTCCCCTTCCAGAACTGTGTACCAGAGGTCGGCTTCCCCTTCCAGAACTGTGTACCAGAGGTCGGCTTCCCCTTCCAGAACTGTGTACCAGAGGTCGGCTTCCCCTTCCAGAACTGTGTACCAGAGGTTGGCTTCCCCTTCCAGAACTGGCTTCCCCTTCCAGAACTGTGTACCAGAGGTTGGCTTCCCCTTCCAGAACTGTGTACTAGAGGTCGGCTTACCCTTCCAGAACTGTGTACCAGAGGTCGGCTTACCCTTCCAGAACTGTGTACCAGAGGTCGGCTTCCCCTTCCAGAACTGTGTACCAGAGGTTGGCTTACCCTTCCAGAACTGTGTACCAGAGGTCGGCTTACCCTTCCAGAACTGTGTACCAGAGGTTGGCTTCCCCTTCCAGAACTGGCTTCCCCTTCCAGAACTGTGTACCAGAGGTTGGCTTCCCCTTCCAGAACTGTGTACTAGAGGTCGGCTTACCCTTCCAGAACTGTGTACCAGAGGTCGGCTTACCCTTCCAGAACTGTGTACCAGAGGTCGGCTTACCCTTCCAGAACTGTGTACCAGAGGTCGGCTTAGCCTTCCAGAACTGTGTACCAGAGGTCGGCTTAGCCTTCCAGAACTGTGTACTAGAGGTCGGCTTACCCTTCCAGAACTGTGTACCAGAGGTTGGCTTACCCTTCCAGAACTGTGTACCAGAGGTCGGCTTACCCTTCCAGAACTGTGTACCAGAGGTCGGCTTACCCTTCCAGAAATGTGTACCAGAGGTTGGCTTACCCTTCCAGAACTGTGTACCAGAGGTTGGAACATGGGACAGTTTGTGGAAAATAAAATGTGCTCGTGGCAGTCCCAATTAGCGCATAGCCGTACTAGCATAAAAGGACCTCTGTGAGAGAGGATAGCATGTGGGTTGGTCTTTGAGCCTGAGTGAGCAGGCCGACAGGCTAAACAGGATGGCAGGGAAGTTGAAGGCTGTGTGTGTGTGTGTGTGTGTGTGTGTGTGTGTGTGTGTGTGTGTGTGTGTGTGTGTGTGTGTGTACGCATGGCTGATGATGGTACTGTGTTTGTGATGGCTCTCAAACCTTCTATTAACATTCCAGCTATGTGGCCATTGTATTAGTCCCCTAGACTCAGCGCTCAGCTGCATCCCAAACGGTAACCTATTCCCCATAAGGGCTCTGGTCAAAAAGTAGTGCACTATTTAGGGAATAGGGGCTCTGGTCAAAAAGTAGTGCACTATTTAGGGAATAGGGGCTCTGGTCAAAAAGTAGTGCACTATTTAGGGAATAGGGGCTCTGGTCAAAAAGTAGTGCACTATTTAGGGAATAGGGGCTCTGGTCAAAAAGTAGTGCACTATTTAGGGAATAGGGGCTCTGGTCAAAAAGTAGTGCACTATTTAGGGAATAGGGGCTCTGGTCAAAAAGTAGTGCACTATTTAGGGAATAGGGGCTCTGGTCAAAAAGTAGTGCACTATTTAGGGAATAGGGTGCGATTTGAGACTTGAGGGAGGGACAAGAACCCTAAAAGATAATTGGTTTCCGTCACAATATAATACAACACATTCTTCATTTCCTTCAGAAGCAGCCATTTAGCTGCTTAAAAACCCAACCAGGTGGGGAGAGGGATCGGGGAGGGAGGGGGGGGGAAGAGGGAAGGAGACTAAAACAGAGGAAGCTGACTGTGCCCAAACTCAAATTGATGGCTCACGTCGTCTAAACTCAGGGTTTCCCCAGACTCGGTTTTAACGGTTTTATCACCCTGTTTCAGCACGACATTCAAATATGCAACTCATCATCAAAAAAACATTGATTATTTGTTTCAGCTGTGTAGTGCTAGGTCAAAAACTTTTGGGGGGGGGGGCGCCAGGACAGAGTTAGGGAAACCCTGTTCTAAAACAGGAAGCCCATTAACGAGGTGCAGTCCCCCCTCTCAAAAAAATATTAATATTAGCTTGAACTCTTCCGTCAATTCAACATTTATTCGTACTTTACTGAGAATGATTTAATAGTGACGGTGACAAATTATGCCCATGTTCGTGTTTTCATTAAACTGGCGAGAGGCGACAGCTGAGAAACATCTTAGCTGTGAGGGATGTTTTACAGAGTGACGTCTAAATGAGATGAAATCGTGAGATCACATTTTCCTCCGGCTGGAACAAATCTCTGGTCTTGTTCGCCGGTGTCACTATCAGGTCTGTAAAGCAAAGTGGGAGACGTATTATTACTGTGTGTGTGTGTGTGTGTGTGTGTGTGTATCTGGTGAATTGAAGAACATCTCCAACCAATACTTAGATCTTTTTTTCCCCACTCAAGTATTTGTGACGCCGTGTGCCGGGACCTTATAACGTCGTTTGTGACGCCGTGTGCCGGGACCTTATAACGTCGTTTGTGAAGCCGTGTGCCGGGACCTTATAACGTCGTTTGTGACGCCGTGTGCCGGGACCTTATAACGTCGTTTGTGACGCCGTGTGCCGGGACCTTATAACGTCATTTGTGACGCCGTGTGCCGGGACCTTATAACGTCGTTTGTGACGCCGTGTGCCGGGACCTTATAACGTTGTTTGTGACGCCGTGTGCCGGGACCTTATAACGTTGTTTGTGACGCCGTGTGCCGGGACCTTATAACGTCGTTTGTGACGCCGTGTGCCGGGACCTTATAACGTCGTTTGTGACACCGTGTGCCGGGACCTTATAACGTCGTTTGTGACACCGTGTGCCGGGACCTTATAACGTTGTTTGTGACACCGTGTGCCGGGACCTTATAACGTCGTTTGTGACACCGTGTGCCGGGACCTTATAACGTCGTTTGTGACACCGTGTGCCGGGACCTTATAACGTCGTTTGTGACACCGTGTGCCGGGACCTTATAACGTTGTTTGTGACGCCGTGTGCAGGGACCTTATAACGTCGTTTGTGACGCCGTGTGCAGGGACCTTATAACGTTGTTTGTGACACCGTGTGCCGGGACCTTATAACGTTGTTTGTGACACCGTGTGCCGGGACCTTATAACGTTGTTTGTGACGCCGTGTGCAGGGACCTTATAACGTCGTTTGTGACGCCGTGTGCAGGGACCTTATAACGTTGTTTGTGACACCGTGTGCCGGGACCTTATAACGTCTTTTGTGACGCCGTGTGCCGGGACCTTCTCGGCGAGCGAAAAGTGGTTTATTGTTGTTATGCTGTGAGAATTCATCAGAGACTAGAACACCTCAATTATAACGATACCTAATTTTAGATACGCATCATAACACTGTTGCCTAGAGACACGTAATACTGCATTGCCTCATTACAGCCAGAATGTGCTGAGTCGCCCCAGTAGATCCTACTTTTAGAGTTTGGAAATACACAGCAAAACAGGGGAGATGTCTGAAGAGCAGGTACACTTGAAACAACATCATTAGCCAACACAGGGCTGGGAAAACTGTAGCCTAGAGTGTACAGTACAGAAACCGACTGAGCAACAGAAGCATGTGTCTGGGCCTGGGGACCGCAAGAGAAATACTGTGTGTCTGCACTGGAGAAGAGAAAATAAAAAAATACAGTTTGTTATTTCATAATCTAGGCTATTCATTAGGATTCTCATAAGCTCCCTTCTCTCTGATGAAATGAATGATCAGAGAAACGGGTCACAGGAAGGAGAGATGATGTCACTTTTTTCCCCTCCCCCCATTTTCTTTTTGCAGGCTTCGGATTGGATAGAGGCCGTGACGGCGTTAAAGCCCCAGTGCAATCAAATGTGATTTTACTGTGTATTATGTATTTTATATACAGTGTATTTTTCCACATTTTTGTTACGTTACATTTTTATTCTAAAAAGGTTTACATCGTTTTTCCCCCACCTCCCCTCGTCAATCTACACACAATACCCCATAATGACAAATTAAAAACAGTTTTGAATTTTTAGCTATTCTTAAAAAAATTATAATAATCACATTTACATAAGTATTCAGACCTTTACTCAGTACTTTGTTGAAGCATCGAGTCTTCTTGGGTATGACGCTACAAGCTTGGCACATCTGTATTTGGGGAGTTTCTCCCATTCTTCTCTGCACATCTGCACAGCTGTTTTCAGGTCACTCCAGAGATGTTCGATGGGGTTTAAGTCCGGGCTCTGGCTGGGTCACTCAAGGATATTCAGAGACAATTCCCGAAGCCACTCCTACGTTGTCTTGGCTGTGTGCTTAGGGTCGTTGTCCTGTTGGAAGGTGAACCTTTGCCCCAGCCTGAGGTCCTAAGCAGGTTTTCATCAAGGATCTCTCTCATTTGCTCCGTTCATCTTTCCCTCAACCCTGACAAACATCCCCACAAAATGATGATGCCACCACCACCATGCTTCACTGTAGGGATGGTGACAGGTTTCCCACAGACGTGACACTTGGCATTCAGGGCAAAAAGTTCAATGTTGGTTTCATCAGACCAGACAATCTTGTTTCTCATGGTCTGAGAGTCCTTCAGGCGCCTTTTGGCACACTCCAAGTGGGCTGTCATGTGCCTTTTACTGAGGAGTGGCTTCTGTCTGGCCGCTCTACCATAAATGCCTGATTGGTGGAGGGCTGCAGGGATGGTTGTCCTTCTGAAAGGTTTTCCCATCTCCACAGAGGAACTCTGGAGCTCTGTCAGAGTGACCGTCCGATTCTTGGTCACCTCCCTGACCAAGGCCCTTCTACCCCGATTGCTCAGTTTGGTCGGGCAGACAGCTCCAGGAAGAGTCTTGGTGGTTCCAAACTTCCTCTATTTAAGAATGATGGAGGCCACTGTGTTCTTGGCGATCTTCAATGCAGCAGAAATGTTTTGGTACCCTTCCCCAGATCTGTGCCTTGACACATTTCTGTCTCGGAGCTCTATGGACAACTCCTTCGACCTCATGGCTTGGTTTATGCTCTGACATGCACTGTCAACTGTGGGACATTATATAGACAGGTGTGTGCCTTTCCAAATCATGTCCAATCAATTGAATTTACCACAGGTGGACTACAATCATCACCTCAAGGGTGATCAATGAAAACAAGATGCAACCGAGCTCAATTTCGAGTCACATAGCAAACGGTCTGAATACTTATGTAAATAAAAATGTATGTTTTTTATGTTTAATACATTTGCAAACATTTCTTAAAATCTGGTTTCATTTCATCATTATGGGATATCATCTGTGGATTGATGAGGATTTTTCATTTAATTAATCCATTTTAGAATAAGTCTGTTACGTAATAAAATGTGGGAAAAGTAAAGGGGTCTGAATACTTTCCAAATGTGACAATACTGTCGCTGAGTCTAGACGGGGGATGTCTAATTAGCTTGCAATAAGCCCCAGTTAAGGGGGCCGTAGTCGGTTTGCAAATTACAGCCGGCAATCCTACTGGTCTGCCTGTGCCTTTAAAAGACATCAGTTGGCAGTGTGGTACTATCATGGGAATGACTGTCTGAAATGGTACAGAGAGAAACAGAGAGGGAAAGAGGGAAAAAAAAGAACAAGAGACGATGAGGACAGAGGGAGTGATAAACGAGAGAGGGAGCGACTAAACCGATGCCTAAAAAGGAGAGAGGGTGACTTGAATAAAACAAAATGGGTATGAGGATCCTCTTGTGGGACAGCTGTGGGGAGACAGACACACTTGGAAGAGCACGTGGCAGACGGACCCAAACAGCTCATAAACCACTTCACCAGGAAGCCTATTTGTCACCCGCTCAGTCGGCCTCCCTGTGTCTGCCTATCTACAGGCAATATTCGATGACACACGGACACAAATCCATTTTCTCAACCAACCACAGAGCAGTAAGACAGTCCCACAGAGCAGTAAGACAGTCCCACAGAGCAGTAAGACAGTCCCACAGAGCAGTAAGACAGTCCCACAGAGCAGTAAGAGTATTCATCCAGTCTATAGCCAGGCGCTCCTTGTCTATTAGAAGCTACAGTGCATCACTCCAAGTAGATTGCAGCAGGTTTGAAGGGAATACCATACCCCTAGAGAACATGCATTTTTCATGGGCTACAGCTCCAACAAGAGAGGTCTGTGCGGCCACGCAGGAGCCCATCAAAGACAGGATCAAAAAGTCAGCAAGACAGGCGAGAGCCCGGAGACTTCCTTTAACAAGACAAGAGGCAAAAGTCCCAAATGGCACCCTATTCCCTATGTAGTGCACTAGTTTTGACCAGGGCCCATAGAAAGTAGTGCACTACATAGGGAATAGGGTACATTGGGATGCAGATTTTGGCAGTGTGTTGAGAGGTCTTTCCAATCCTCTCAGATCTCCACAAGTAACTAGTGGCTAGGGTTGTTTCTGCTCAGGGCCCGAGGCGGGGAGGCCTCTAGAAGAAACCTTTCAAAATTACATTTTATTTATCCTATGCGCCAAATACAACCGGTGTACTAGATTTTACAGTGAAATGCTTGCTTACGAACTTTTCCCAACGATGCAGGAGCAGAACGAAAGATTTTTACCTTGTCAGCTCAGGGATTCGATCTAGCAACCTTTCGGTTACTGGCCCAAAACTCTAACCACTAGGCTACCTGCCACCCGATTAAATACCACACACAATAATGGAGCTATATACAGGAAGTACCAGTACCAGGTCAATGTGGAGCTATATACAGGACGTACCAGATCAATGTGGAGCTATATACAGGAAGTACCAGATCAATGTGGAGCTATATACAGGAAGTACCAGATCAATGTGTAGCTATATACAGGGAGTACCAGTACCAGATCAATGTGTAGCTATATACAGGGAGTACCAGTACCAGATCAATGTGGAGCTATATACAGGGAGTACCAGATCAATGTGGAGCTATATACAGGGAGTACCAGTACCAGATCAATGTGGAGCTATATACAGGAAGTAGCAGATCAATGTGGAGCTATATACAGGGAGTAGCAGATCAATGTGGAGCTATATACAGGGAGTACCAGTACCAGATCAATGTGGAGCTATATACAGGGAGTAGCAGATCAATGTGGAGCTATATACAGGGAGTAGCAGATCAATGTGGAGCTATATACAGGGAGTACCAGTACCAGATCAATGTGGAGCTATATACAGGGAGTAGCAGTACCAGATCAATGTGGATCTATATACAGGGAGTACCAGTACCAGATCAATGTGTAGCTATATACAGGGAGTACCAGTACCAGATCAATGTGGAGCTATATACAGGGAGTACCAGATCAATGTGGAGCTATATACAGGGAGTACCAGTACCAGATCAATGTGGAGCTATATACAGGAAGTACCAGATCAATGTGGAGCTATATACAGGGAGTACCAGATCAATGTGGAGCTATATACAGGAAGTACCAGTACCAGGTCAATGTGGAGCTATATACAGGACGTACCAGATCAATGTGGAGCTATATACAGGAAGTACCAGTACCAGATCAATGTGGAGCTATATACAGGAAGTACCAGTACCAGATCAATGTGGAGCTATATACAGGGAGTACCAGTACCAGATCAATGTGGAGCTATATACAGGGAGTAGCAGATCAATGTGGAGCTATATACAGGGAGTGGCAGATCAATGTGGAGCTATATACAGGGAGTACCAGAACCAGATCAATGTGGAGCTATATACAGGAAGTACCAGATCAATGTGGAGCTATATACAGGGAGTACCAGTACCAGATCAATGTGTAGCTATATACAGGAAGTACCAGATCAATGTGGAGCTATATACAGGGAGTACCAGTACCAGATCAATGTGTAGCTATATACAGGAAGTACCAGTACCAGATCAATGTGTAGCTATATACAGGAAGTACCAGATCAATGTGGAGCTATATACAGGAAGTACCAGATCAATGTGGAGCTATATACAGGAAGTACCAGATCAATGTGGAGAGGTACTTGAGGTAGATACTGTATGTACATTAAACCAGGGTAAAGTGACTAGGCATCCAGACAGATCAGAGTCAAATAAAGAATAAAGGTCATTAACAGAGAAATTACAGAATAAATAACTGGGACTTTTACAGTGAGCAGCTGAGAACACCTCAAATTACACAGTACCATGCTTTTTATGAAGGTCGGTAATGCTGCGTGTGTTTTGACACCATCCAAAAAGAGTGATTGTTTAATTCTACGGCATTCTATAAAACATTTTTAAAAAGAGAGACTCAGAAGTAGCCAAAGAAAAGAGGTCATATAATTTCAAGGTGAAACGGGAGAGCATCATTAAAATGCTGATGGATAAAAATGCCCCCCCCCCCCCTCATATCATATGTGACATGAACAGTAACATGTTAGAATGTGTTTTGTTTAACACTCTAGAATGTGTTTTGTTTAACACTCTAGAATGTGTTTTGTTTAACACTCTAGAATGTGTTTTGTTTAACACTCTAGAATGGAGGAGGTTCCCCGAGGCTGACCTAACAATTAACAATCAAACTATGCACCCATTTAAAAAGAAAAAGTATTGGAGTCTCTTGATATCAAGGCATTCATGTAATTATTGCGAACACTGCCTCTGTAGGTCCCTGTAAGGAAATGAACATCTAGGGAGAAAACAGACATGGTTGACTGGAGATTGCTCAGCAGAAGGAAGTATTAAAGTCTAATGTCTGTCTGTTGTGGAAGGAGTTCCAGGGGGAAATGACTCCCAAGGTGGTCGCTAGGAAACCACCACTCCCCGATCTTCAGGCAGACAGTATAGGATCCCCAAAAACTAATTTTAAATATGCCTATATGAAATATCAGGTTTTAGTAAAACACAGATTGTATAAAATAAGTTAATCAAATGTAGTAGAAATATATAATGAAATGTTGGCCTTTTTATGCTTATGCTGTCTGATATATTTTTACATTATGGCAAGCCATTTTTTATCAATATCAAATCATTTCTGGTTAACAATTAAGTATTTTACTGTGATTGTTAAAAAAAAAAATAAAAAATAAAATACTTGGTCAAAAATAAACAAATGGCTTCTCAGCAATGAGCCATTTCTAAACAATTTTGTTAGGACTGTCTCAGTAGGAAAGGGGAAAACTGAAAACTAGCGATTATTGGCAAAGAGGTTGAGAACTCTTCGTTATTGGTCTAGTAACTAATTCACCACCTGGTGACGTCACCAGACAGGCCAAAACTCCAACACACCAAAACAGGCTGAAATGTCAGGCAGTCATTCAGCTCTTGCACTAAAAGGGGATGTCATCATTGTCACAGTATTTTTCCCAGAGAGCGAGAGATACACAGTACGAGTCAAAAGTTAGTTTTTTTCTTTATTTTTTACTATTTTCTATACGGCCATGATTGGGAGTCCCACAGGGCGGTCGTCCGGGGTAGGCCGTCATTGTAAATAAGAATTTGTTCTTAACTGACTTGCCTTGTTAATAAAAGTTTAAATTAAAAAATTAAAAAGCATTTTTATAAAAGTGTTTTACAATTTTAAATGCTTTAGATAAAAGTTTGATTTTATCCTCTACTCTACCCTCTCCCTGGTCTGCAGGTAGCCTAGTGGTTAGAGTGTAGGGGCGGTAGGTAGCCTAGTGGTTAGAGTGTAGGGGCGGTAGGTAGCCTAGTGGTTAGAGCATTGGGCCAGTAACCAAAAGGTTGCTGGATCGAATCCCCGAGCTGACAAGGTTAAAAATCTGTCGTTCTGCCCCTGAACAAATCAGTTATCCCACTGTTCCCCGGGCGCCGATGACGTGGATGGCGATTAAGGCAGCCCTCCACACCTCTCTGATTCAGAGGGGCTGGGTTAAATGCGGAAGACACATTTCAGTTGGACAACTGACTAGGTATCCCCCTTTCCTGATTACGTGTTGAGCCCAGACACCTTTTCCTGCAGTACCAACTTAACAATAGCAGCCTCTCTTCCAGTTCTCCGGGGAGCTACTCCGGAATGCAGTCTTCTAATTTCAAACAGGATTACAGATGAGCTCATAGACTGGCCCACTGCCACCGCAGCTAGCCGTCTCTCACCCAGCCAGACCCAGCCATGTCACGGCCACCTGCCTAGCTTAATCCACAACCAGTCTAATTGACTGAGTTCTAAAGCCCTTTCTCCGTCGTGAAGTGGTAACCCGGGGTAACTGTGGAGCACTGCTCTGAGGGTAAGGTTAGACGCATTCCATTTACATCTCCTTAGTAGTATTTAATCTGGTTGGGAAAAAATTGAATTTGACCTGATTAGAATTGTTCTGGTTAATGCAAAAAAATAATAATAATAAATAAAAATAATATATACACACACACACAAAAATAAACAAAATAAAAAAATATCAGTAGGGTAGGGGCTCCCGAGTGGCTCAGCAGTCTAAGGCACTGCATCTCAGTGCTAGAGGCGTCACTACAGACACCCTGGTTCGAATCCAGGCTGTATCACAACCGGCCGTGATTGGGAGTCCCATAGGGCGACGGACATTTGGCCCAGTGTCTGGCCGGTGTAGGCCGTCGTTGTAAATAACATAAAAATCGTTCTTAACCGACTTGCCTAGTTAAATAAATCAACTTTCTTTTGGTGGTTGTAAATATGAAGACCACACCTCTCCACTCTAGAGAACAGTGTAGTTCGTGTACTACAACCCTTCCTATAGGACTTGGTATTGCAGAACCTACAGTATGAGCAAGCGGAGGTTCTACAGAGCCACAGCCTCATCTCACGCACAGCAGATTCCCATAGGAAGATCTCTCTAGAGAGAAATCGCTCACTGTAGAGATGAGATGTTTCCAATTCTATCCTATTGTGTGTGGGCTTTGTCTACTCTACCTGGTGTGTGTGTGTTCTCAGTCACCCACCTGCAGGTTGTCGTCCTCACTGACCAGCTCCTTCGGGGGGAACAGGTCCTTGGCTTGGATGTACTCCAGACTAGGGGGCCCCTCTTCACCCTGGAAGACAGGTAGACAAGCAGGTGACATCTCAGCACACATTCACATCATAACAAAAAAAAAACAGTACAGCACACCACTTTACCAGGTCAAAAGAGAAAGCACTAGGAACAGGGGCTTCAATCAAAAAATTGTCACTCGCCCAGGAAAAGGTCAATAACTCCCTTCTCATGAGTCTCTTTCCAGATCCTACGCGAGCATCTGTGTGTCATAGGGTGGTGCATGGTAATCTGCCATCTCAGCGGAGGAAGAGCGTTCACAGGCGTCACGTAGCAGATGAAACATTGACCGCGATCGACCTTAGATAATAAATTAGGTGAAAGACCTCCGCTTCAGATGGATTCCAAGTCCCAAATAGGACCCTATCCCTTTATAGTGCACTAACTTTTGACCAGATCCCATAGAAAGTAGTGCACTAAATAGGTAGTAGAGCACCATTTGCGTTGCGACGTGGTCGTGGTGGAGGGTGAATATGCAGACAACAGGAGGAGAGATGTGGTGTGGCGCAGGACAGGCAAAATCTTTCAAGCCCATAACCCCTCAAAATATAATACCTTCCCTGTTCTGGGTCATAGAAAATAATAATAATATATATTATAGAATATATAGGACGAGCTATTGTTTGGTTATGAAGTTTGGCAATAAAGCACCAAAATCTTTTTCCTCTATTACAATTACATTCTGTTACGGTCGAATGTCAAACATTTACTCAGCACGATGCCAGCCAGGGTCTGCAGTCTTTGACACAGGGTGCTACACAGTCTTCAGCAAACAGAGGAAAGAAGGACGGGATTGGCCACTGCTGGGCTACGGTCACTACACCTCCAACACACCCAGCAGTTCACCTAAAATGGGAGTTGGTACCACCAACACACCCAGCAGGTCACCTAACGGGGAAGCTGGCACCACCAACACACCCAGCAGGTCACCTAACGGGGAAGCTGGCACCACCAACACACCCAGCAGGTCCCCTGACGAGGAAGCTGGTACCACCAACACACCCAGCAGGTCACCTAACGGGGAAGCTGGCACCACCAACACACCCAGCAGGTCCCCTAACGGGGAAGCTGGTACCACCAACACACCCAGCAGGTCACCTAACGGGGAAGCTGGTACCACCAACACACCCAGCAGGTCACCTAACGGGGAAGCTGGTCAAGCCCTTCATCAATGAGAAGAATGAGAACCGTGATCCTCAAGTTCTTCATAACAAAACCTGTTTATTTTTTAAATATATATATTTTTAAAAGGTAAGCATTTGTTTTTATAAAAAGGTGACTAAGGGTGTAGCTACGCGAAGAAGAAGAAAAAAACAATGGCATGGAACTATTTTTTACTATCAATTTCCATCAATTGGATTACCCTTCCTCGTCTATCTAGTCATTTTACAATCATTCAGGTTTGGTAGATTATACTCTTGCAAGGAAACACTTTCTGACCATGGTTGTTCATGCAGTGGTTACAATGTATCACTGATCGTTTGCCTGAACACTCGTATAAAAGGTCTGCAGGGAAGCCGTGAGAGCAAAACGAGTTTCATTATATATTTCATTATGCAAATATGATGAAATGCAACATTTAATTATTGAAATATCAGACTCCATTTAACTCCATAGTTGGTTCTTTCTGAGGGCTAAATCGGGGGGATTGTCCCTGAAAATCCACAGAGGGAAAACTGTGGAAGCAGCAGGAGGATAAAATCCTGTCTTCATTCATCTCTCCTTCCTCTCTCCATTCCAGCTGTCTCCTCAGCAGCAGGTGCCCGCCCACCTTCATCTATCCACCACTGCCTTGGCTCAGACACACTGGGGACGAGACGAGAGGACCCTCTGTAGAGTCTGCACCACAGCCAGACCAGACACATCAACATGACGATCTTTACTCAGTGTGCTGCATACCAGCAAGTGATTCATATCAGACAAGAATCAAAATGGCAGTACGGTCATTGTGCTTCATCACCACAACATTATCAGCCGTGTGAAAGTGACAAGCCCCCCCCCCGAGATGGCTTTTCATGTAGACGTCCTCCTGCCATGTGAATCCAGAGGGGACATCTGCCTTTACTGCCACCAACCCAACACAGAACCGAAAACCATAGTCCACTGGTCAGGCTGGTTATGACATGTAACAGACCGTGCCAGTACTAACACCTCCTCCCCGTACTAACACCTCCTCCCCCCGTGCCAGTACTAACACCTCCTCCCCCCGTGCCAGTACTAACACCTCCTCCCCCCGTGCCAGTACTAACACCTCCTCCCCCCGTGCCAGTACTAACACCTCCTCCACCCGTGCCAGTACTAACACCTCCTCCCCCCGTGCCAGTACTAACACCTCCTCCACCCGTGCCAGTACTAACACCTCCTCCACCCGTGCCAGTACTAACAGGTGTCCAGTAGGTGTCCAGTAGGCGTGGACACCTGCTACGTTGGTATGACATGTACATGACCTTGTTAACAAAGGTGGGGGGGGGGGCTCCCTTGGCTTACAGATGGTACAGGGACATGGGGTGGCCTCTCCCTTGGCTTTGGGTTACAGATGGTACAGGGACGTGGGGTGGCCTCTCCCTTGGCTTTGGGTTACAGATGGTACAGGGACGTGGGGTGGCCTCTCCCTTGGCTTTGGGTTACAGATGGTACAGGGACATGGGGTGGCCTCTCCCTTGGCTTTGGGTTACAGATGGTACAGGGACATGGGGTGGCCTCTCCCTTGGCTTTGGGTTACAGATGGTACAGGGACATGGGGTGGCCTCTCCCTTGGCTTTGGGTTACAGATGGTACAGGGACATGGGGTGGCCTCTCCCTTGGCTTTGGGTTACAGATGGTACAGGGACGTGGGGTGGCCTCTCCCTTGGCTTTGGGTTACAGATGGTACAGGGACGTGGGGTGGCCTCTCCCTTGGCTTTGGGTTACAGATGGTACAGGGACATGGGGTGGCCTCTCCCTTGGCTTTGGGTTACAGATGGTACAGGGACATGGGGTGGCCTCTCCCTTGGCTTTGGGTTACAGATGGTACAGGGACGTGGGGTGGCCTCTCCCTTGGCTTTGGGTTACAGATGGTACAGGGACGTGGGGTGGCCTCTCCCTTGGCTTTGGGTTACAGATGGTACAGGGACATGGGGTGGCCTCTCCCTTGGCTTTGGGTTACAGATGGTACAGGGACGTGGGGTGGCCTCTCCCTTGGCTTTGGGTTACAGATGGTACAGGGACATGGGGTGGCCTCTCCCTTGGCTTTGGGTTACAGATGGTACAGGGACGTGGGGTGGCCTCTCCCTTGGCTTTGGGTTACAGATGGTACAGGGACGTGGGGTGGCCTCTCCCTTGGCTTTGGGTTACAGATGGTACAGGGACGTGGGGTGGCCTCTCCCTTGGCTTTGGGTTACAGATGGTACAGGGACGTGGGGTGGCCTCTCCCTTGGCTTTGGGTTACAGATGGTACAGGGACATGGGGTGGCCTCTCCCTTGGCTTTGGGTTACAGATGGTACAGGGACATGGGGTGGCCTCTCCCTTGGCTTTGGATTACAGATGGTACAGGGACATGGGGTGGCCTCTCCCTTGGCTTTGGGTTACAGATGGTACAGGGACATGGGGTGGCCTCTCCCTTGGCTTTGGGTTACAGATGGTACAGGGACGTGGGGTGGCCTCTCCCTTGGCTTTGGGTTACAGATGGTACAGGGACGTGGGGTGGCCTCTCCCTTGGCTTTGGGTTACAGATGGTACAGGGACGTGGGGTGGCCTCTCCCTTGGCTTTGGGTTACAGATGGTACAGGGACATGGGGTGGCCTCTCCCTTGGCTTTGGGTTACAGATGGTACAGGGACATGGGGTGGCCTCTCCCTTGGCTTTGGGTTACAGATGGTACAGGGACATGGGGTGGCCTCTCCCTTGGCTTTGGGTTACAGATGGTACAGGGACGTGGGGTGGCCTCTCCCTTGGCTTTGGGTTACAGATGGTACAGGGACATGGGGTGGCCTCTCCCTTGGCTTTGGGTTACAGATGGTACAGGGACGTGGGGTGGCCTCTCCCTTGGCTTTGGGTTACAGATGGTACAGGGACATGGGGTGGCCTCTCCCTTGGCTTTGGGTTACAGATGGTACAGGGACATGGGGTGGCCTCTCCCTTGGCTTTGGGTTACAGATGGTACAGGGACGTGGGGTGGCCTCTCCCTTGGCTTTGGGTTACAGATGGTACAGGGACGTGGGGTGGCCTCTCCCTTGGCTTTGGGTTACAGATGGTACAGGGACATGGGGTGGCCTCTCCCTTGGCTTTGGGTTACAGATGGTACAGGGACATGGGGTGGCCTCTCCCTTGGCTTTGGGTTACAGATGGTACAGGGACATGGGGTGGCCTCTCCCTTGGCTTTGGGTTACAGATGGTACAGGGACGTGGGGTGGCCTCTCCCTTGGCTTTGGGTTACAGATGGTACAGGGACGTGGGGTGGCCTCTCCCTTGGCTTTGGGTTACAGATGGTACAGGGACGTGGGGTGGCCTCTCCCTTGGCTTTGGGTTACAGATGGTACAGGGACATGGGGTCCAGCAGACGAAGTGTGGCCATTATCATGTTAAACTGGAGCGCTGACATACAGTACCAGTCAAAAGTTTGGACACCTACTCATTCAAAGGTTTTTCAAAACTTTAAAATAACCCATATGGGGGGGGGGAAAAGTGTTAAATCAAAACAGATTTTATATTTGTGATTCTTCAAAGTAAGCCACCCTTTGCCTTGACAGCTTTGCACACTCTTGGCATTCTCCCAACCACTACACAGAGAAGTGTCAGACCAGAGCTATAAATTACTGTATAAGGAATGGCTACATAGCACCCTCTCACAGAGATGTAAGGCCAGGCTCAAGGAGGGGGCAGGAACTAGCCAACACGCACAAAACACAGGCAGGCAGGGAATATTCCAGCAGTCTCTCTGTTCATTTTATCTTCTTCCTGCACAACTCACTCTGTAGTGGATGAGTTGGCAACATTTAGTAGCTGGACGTTGTTATGGAGTATATTCCTGCTCTGTTCAGCACTCCCTCGTCAGTCTTCCCAGCATGCAGTGTACTTTCGCGGTAAATGGGCCAACAAGCGGCGGCTGGCGCAGGCTCCCGTCCCATTAATACTGCACTATAAAAACTCATAACAGAACCGCGCCTCGATCAAACCGACAGGGTCATTGTATCAATGCTACATAATACATTCTGAAATCACATCTTTTTTTCATTACGTAATCCAACGTGTTTAGTGCGCAATCCCCCCCCCAAAAAATGTGATCGCCATTGAAAAACAAAAAAGGGGGAACAGGCGCGTTGCTCACACAGGCTACCACGGTGCATTCTCATTTTTCAATAATAATTGATAACCCATTTATCTCTGCATGCAAATCGTCCTCCTAAAAAATATATAGGCTATATCCTATATGCAAAACGTAGCTCAGGAGAATGTTAAAGTGTCACTGTTGTCATTCTTGCTACTTCAGTAGCCATTAGGTGTGTGTGTGTGTGTGTGTGGTCCAATTAAATAGAGTAGGGTGTAGCTGCCTGCACGGAGAAACACATGGACTTCATCTTTCCATGGAAATTAACTTCATAAATAGGATAACGCTATAGTTTACTACATTTATTTCTTGGCAAATGTTGATCACCCATATTTGTCATTTTCTGAAAATCTTCCCACTCCTAAAAAAAAGGGTAGGCTATAAAAAGGTAGCTCAAGAGGAGGTGTTTAGTCTCCCCGACTCTGCCCTCTTCACACTACAGCAGGTCTAGCGCATTGCCTGATATAGCCCAGTAATACCGATCGGGACAGGTTCTTGTGGTAGCGGGCGGGAGTCGGGACAGAAAGCCCAGCGGGTGTGGGCAGGTGCGGTATGAAAAGCTGGGGGAAGTGGGGAGGAGCGGGATGAATAAATCAGACCTCTACCATACCGGACTAGACCAGTCACAGCAGCAGAGCAAAAAGACAAAACATAAACCAACCGGGCAGACAGACACAAGAGGCAAACAAAAGTCTGCCAATTCATTTGTTATTAGTCTCTCTCCCTCGGCCCATCTGAGGATGATACTATCCACTTCCACATACAAATCAGGATAGATTGAAGGAGAGAGGGAGAGAAACGCTCTGTCCCAGCAGGCAAAGCCAGGAAGAACAGTGTCTGCTGTACAGCTGTGACCGGACGAGCCAACAACACATTTTTTGCTTCGTCACTGCTGTTCTGAAAGCCCCCCCCACCCCCGACGAGCACGGAGTCAGAACACTGGACCTGGAGAACACGCCAAACATCCCAGCGCTCCCTTTCTCTCTCTCTCTCTCCATTCAGCTCTCTCTTTCATCCTCCTCAGTACCAACATCAAATCTGGGCATTCTATATAAACAAAGACCTCAGCCAATGTGATAGGTTGATACTATACATCGTGTTCCTCTGAAGGGGATCAGCCTCAGTACAGATTAAGACCACCAGGAGGTCAATGGGGATGTCCCTACTGCTCTTAAAAAACAATGGTGTTCAAATCCCTTTGAGTGACAGACTCCATTTACAGGAATTACTGCGAGAGCACACACACACACACACACACACACGAGGAAGAGAGAACATTAGGAATAAAATAAAAGCTGTGGCAGTAGTCAATGCACAGACAGGTATTCACAGACCGGTAGTCAATGCACAGACAGGTATTCACAGACCGGTAGTCAATGCACAGACAGGTATTCACAGACCGGTAGTCAATGCACAGACAGGTATTCACAGACCGGTAGTCAATGCACAGACAGGTATTCACAGACCGGTAGTCAATGCACAGACAGGTATTCACAGACCGGTAGTCAATGCACAGACAGGTATTCACAGACCGGTAGTCAATGCACAGACAGGTATTCACAGACCGGTAGTCAATGCACAGACAGGTATTCACAGACCGGTAGTCAAT
>NC_052318.1:798419-888419 GCF_016432855.1 Salvelinus namaycush
CAGCATGCCTAAGCCACGTTCACACAGATGAGCAGGGACCCTGGGCATCTTTCTTTTGGTGTTTATCAGAGTCATTTGAAAGGCCTCTTTAGTGTCCTAGGTTTTCATAACTGTGACCTTAATTGCCTACCGTCTGTAAGCTGTTAGTGTCTTAATGACCGTTCCACTGGTGCATGTTCATTAATTGTTTATGGTTCATTGAACAAGCATGGGAAACAGTGTTTAAACCCTTTACAATGAAGATCTGTGAAGTTATTTGGATTTTTACGATTAATCTTTGAAAGACAGGGTCCTGAAAAAGCTCTGCTCATACGCACCGAGGCAAAAACAAACAGAGACAGAGAGACGGAGAGACAGAGAGAAGTGGTTGAGATTCAGACTGACAGAGACAGCAAGAAAGCATCGGAGCAAGATGGATAAAATAGAGAAGAGGGATATAGACAGAGCACCAGAGAAAGTGCTCAGGGGGACTGTCCCAGCGTCGGCAACAGTGGGCAGACTAGTGGGAGGTCCAGTTTAGGGACGGATGGCAGAGCGGTGGATGAATCACACCTAGTCGTCCTCATCTCCTCCAAGGTTGTTAATATTTCATAGACCAGTGTGTTCCTAGAGGGCTTCACCAGACAGATGCAGCTACGTCATGGGTTGGGCTGTTTGTTCAATAAGCACAGGGCCTCCCCTGGCTTCGAGAAAAGCCTCAACTCTTTTGTTGATTCATACACACATGTACAGCAATGTGCAGTGATTATGTGTTAAAACCTGTTAAGGTCATAGGGCTCTGCGTCACAGTGGATAATCTATCCATCAGAACAACGACAGGGACAATGCAGAGACCTCTGAGAGAATGTCCTGGAAATGCTGCTACCTGTGACATCATGGATCAACGACAGGGACAATGCAGAGACCTCTGAGAGAATGTCCTGGAAATGCTGCTACCTGTGACATCATGGATCAACGACAGGGACAATGCAGAGACCTCTGAGAGAATGTCCTGGAAATTCTGCTACCTGTGACATCATGGATCAACGACAGGGACAATGCAGAGACCTCAGAGAGAATGCCCTGGAAATTCTGCTACCTGTGACATCATGGATCAACGACAGGGACAATGCAGAGACCTCTGAGAGAATGTCCTGGAAATTCTGCTACCTGTGACATCATGGATCAACGACAGGGACAAGGCCTGGGGGTGTATATTCATTACGAAAACTGACTAACGTTTAAGACTCAAAACGGAAGCAAACAGTACCCATCTTAATTTGTCCAACAGAAACTCTCGTTTGCGTTTTTCCATTCGGAGTAAACGATTTGTTGCAAAACATTTTTGAAACATTTCGCAACAGAGTCGCGTAATGATCCCACCCCTGGACATGGAATGCAATTTTGCCGTGACCTCGGGTGTCCTGGCTATCGCAACCATACAGGAACAGAAAGTGCACTTAACAAAATCGGGCAAAACTGAGGTAGCCTAAAGTGCCTTTGAAGATGGGAAAGTTAAAGACAAGGTGCGGAAGTGTCTGAAAATAAACACATTCATTGGACCAGCGCCGTGTCTAATTCTACAGGATTAGCAGTGAAACGTGACCGGAGGTCAGGACATCCATGAATAAAGTGGCTGTAGATAAAACGTCTAAATTAACAGAATGATAGTAAAGTAGTTCACTGAGTAGTTCACAAATCAAATATTTGGGTTAACTTTGTGCTGCTACCATTCACTCCCAGTCATTCCAAATTTCTAGCGTTGAACGGGAGGGTGTGGGTGTGCGAGTGTGAGAAAGGGAGTACGAGGGAGCGAGTGCAAGATGTACACTCTCTCACGCGGAGAGGGAGAGAGAGCAAGAGAACTGAATACTACCCAGGACCTAGCTGCTAGCAGGCGCTCATAGGGCTTGTAGCCTAGGTGCCAGTCAGTCAGGGAGCCACTTGATAGGAGCTCCCCGGTGCAGGCCAGGGGCAGAGAGGGAGAGCTCCCGGGTGAAGGCCAGGGGCAGAGAGGGAGAGCTCCCCTGGTGCAGGCCAGGGGCAGAGAGGGAGAGCTCCCGGGTGCAGGCCAGGGGCAGAGAGGGAGAGCTCCCGGGTGCAGGCCAGGGGCAGAGAGGGAGAGCTCCCCTGGTGCAGGCCAGGGGCAGAGAGGGAGAGCTCCCCTGGTGCAGGCCAGGGGCAGAGAGGGAGAGCTCCCCTGGTGCAGGCCAGGGGCAGAGAGGGAGAGCTCCCCTGGTGCAGGCCAGGGGCAGAGAGGGAGAGCTCCCCTGGTGAAGGCCAGGGGCAGAGAGGGAGAGCTCCCGGGTGAAGGCCAGGGGCAGAGAGGGAGAGCTCCCCTGGTGAAGGCCAGGGGCAGAGAGGGAGAGCTCCCCTGGTGAAGGCCAGGGGCAGAGAGGGAGAGCTCCCCGGGTGAAGGCCAGGGGCAGAGAGGGAGAGCTCCCCTGGTGCAGACCAGGGGCAGAGAGGGAGAGCTCCCCTGGTGCAGGCCAGGGGCAGAGAGGGAGAGCTCCCCTGGTGCAGGCCAGGGGCAGAGAGGGAGAGCTCCCCTGGTGCAGGCCAGGGGCAGAGAGGGAGAGCTCCCCTGGTGCAGGCCAGGGGCAGAGAGGGAGAGCTCCCGGGTGAAGGCCAGGGGCAGAGAGGGAGAGCTCCCGGGTGAAGGCCAGGGGCAGAGAGGGAGAGCTCCCGGGCGCAGAGAGGGAGAGCTCCCGGGCGCAGAGAGGGAGCTCTCCCGGGTACAGGCCAGGGGCAGAGGGGGAGCTCTCCCGGGTGCAGAGGGGGAGCTCTCCCGGGTGCAGAGGGGGAGCTCTCCCGGGTGCAGAGGGGGAGCTCTCCCGGGTGCAGAGGGGGAGCTCTCCCGGGTGCAGAGGGGGAGCTCTCCCGGATGCAGAGGGGGAGCTCTCCCGGATGCAGAGGGGGAGCTCTCCCGGGTGCAGAGGGGGAGCCCTCCCGGGTGCAGAGAGGGAGCCCTCCCGGGTGCAGAGAGGGAGCCCTCCCGGGTGCAGAGAGGGAGCTCTCCCGGGGGCAGAGAGGGAGCTCTCCCGGGGGCAGAGAGGGAGCTCTCCCGGGGGCAGAGAGGGAGAGCTCCCGGGTGCAGAGAGGGAGAGCTCCCGGGTGCAGGCCAGGGGCAGAGAGGGAGAAGCTCCAGTTGCACTCCTTTGGATTCACTTAGCCAACACAGGGGACAGAAAGCTAAAATTGCACCGGAGTCTTGGAAACAAAAACTAACCAATTACATTAGGCTTTTTTGACTCAATTTGTCAAAAGGAATATATTTGCAGCAGAAACAAACATAACCGAGTCAGAGGGAGAGGAGGAGAGATGCATGGGGATGCAGGGCATGGAGTGGTTTGCCAAAATAAATGTTTGATGCAAGCTAGCAGATAAGTGCTAGAAACTTAACTCTGGAAAACAAATGTGTTGGGCAATGCCAAAAGCAAAAGCTCAGGTACTGGTGCCAGCTTGGGACATTATGGAACCAAATAATCAGTTTCATAATGCAGCGCCTTAGCCAATCAGAGCTCACTATGGGCTTGTGAGTGGTTTTGGTTGGGGGGTTTGGAGAGCCCAGATGAGGTTAACCTGAGGACCTTCGGCTGAACTGGGCGTTGTCTCAATTGCCCCCCCCCCGTCCCCCCCGTCCCCCCAAAAATCTGTCCTCTCCTCGCCTCCTCTCCTTTATTGCACTAATCTGATAGAAGTGACCAGGAAAAAACCAGCCAGCCGCCTGATGAGGAGAAGTGGCCAGGTAAAAGCCTGCCTGAGGAGAAGTGGCCAGGTAAAAGCCAGCCTGATGAGATTCAACCATATTGTTTTCAAGACCTGTCAAGTATTTTAAGTAATTGAGACAGAGACCCTGGCTCACTACGGAGACAACCAACCACTTCTCCCCCTCACTCCCCTTACCTCCCCACCCCATTACCTCCCCTCCTCTCTCCTCTGCCACGTGCCAGAGCAGAGAAACTGCAGACAGTGCACATCAGTAGCATCGATAACAGAGAACAGTACCATCCAACCCCACCACCTGCCTGCCACTGCTGTAACATTAGTCATTTATTATTTATATTCCTCACACAGTACATCCCTACAGCACGACTCAGATCAAGCGCTACTGCTCAGAGGCTGGCTACTACGCTAGCACAGTCCCAGTCTCGCTTCTCCTCCTCATACGTCGCTATAGCACGACTCCTGCTGTATAGCACAACACAGCCTTCTCTAAGCCCGGCTAGGCTAACCCAGTCGCTTCACTCTCTACTGGAGAGGCTAGGTAGGCTAGGCTAGCACAGTCGCTCTATTCTCTACTGGAGAGGCTAGGTAGGCTAGGCTAGCACAGTCGCTCTATTCTCTACTGGAGAGGCTAGGTAGGCTAGGCTAGCACAGTCGCTCTATTCTCTACTGGAGAGGCTAGGTAGGCTAGCCCAGTCGCTCTATTCTCTACTGGAGAGGCTAGGTAGGCTAGCACAGTCGCTCTATTCTCTACTGGAGAGGCTAGGTAGGCTAGGCTAGCCCAGTCGCTCTATTCTCTACTGGCGAGGCTAGGTAGGCTAGCCCAGTCGCTCTATTCTCTACTGGCGAGGCTAGGTAGGCTAGCCCAGTCGCTCTATTCTCTACTGGCGAGGCTAGGTAGGCTAGCCCAGTCGCTCTATTCTCTACTGGCGAGGCTAGGTAGGCTAGCCCAGTCGCTCTACTCTCTACTGGAGAGGCTAGGTAGGCTAGGCTAGCACAGTCGCTTTATTCTCTACTGGAGAGGCTAGGTAGGCTAGGCTAGCCCAGTCGCTCTATTCTCTACTGGAGAGGCTAGGTAGGCTAGGTTAGCCCAGTCGCTCCACTCTCTACTAGAGAGGCTAGGTAGGCTAACCCAGTCGCTCCACTCTCTACTAGAGAGGCTAGGTAGGCTAGGCTAGCCCAATTGCTCCATTCACTACTGGAGAGGCTAGGTAGGCTAACCCAGTCGCTCCACTCTCTACTAGAGAGGCTAGGTAGGCTAGGCTAGCCCAATTGCTCCATTCACTACTGGAGAGGCTAGGTAGGCTAGGTTAGCCCAGTCGCTCCATTCACTACTGGAGAGGCTAGGTAGGCTAGGCTAACCCAGTCGCTCCACTCTCTACTAGAGAGGCTAGGTAGGCTAGGCTAACAGTCACTTCTGTATTGGAGCTCTAACCCCCCCTGACATGGCTCCATGTGAGAACCGACAGACTCAAAGCCCTCCCCGGGCCCCCCCTCTCCCAGGCGCACCCACAAACACACGCTGCACAGAAAGGGGAGTAGCACACACAAAAGAGATCGAAACTTGCGCCCAACACACACACAAGAATTTGAAAAAAGGGCCATAGAGCCACTTACAAAGCAGTTGAGCAAAGAGCAGGCGACCCGGTCTGCCAGGCTCATGATGAGAGACAGGGTTGTCTCCAGACACACAGTCTACAGAGGAGCAGTAGCATGGAGGATGAAGGGAGCACCACGGGCCTGCATTACCCTCCTCACCCTCCTCCCTCCACACCGCTTTGCCTCTCGCCGCTCGTGCCCCAGGAGGTGCTCCGGGACAGCGGTGCGACACACCCCCAACCTCAGTCCTCCTCGCCCCCCCCCAGGAGAGAGGTGGATGAAAACAGAGGGAGGGAGCGCCTGGAAAGACCCCCTGTTGCTCAGACTAAGTCGGGAAGGAAGTGGATAGTCTGTAAGAATGACAGAGTCCACTGAAATAGCCCAGAAAGAGGAGAGGAGAAAAAGGAAGGAAGGAAAAGAAAGAGGGAAGCAGGCGGACCTACTAGACGTGAGAGGAAGAATGAGAATGCAGCATGAGAGAGAGGAGGAATTGCCTGATGCTAAGCTCCACCCATCACCATGCCATGCGCATCTCCTACCTCACCCAATCACGTGCTCCTCCCCCCCCCCCCCCCCCCCCGCTATCACATCCTCCCTCCCTTCCCCACTCCATCCCTGTTCACCCTTCACCGAGATCCATCTCGTCGCAGGCAGGAAGCTTCCTCAGCAACGTGTCACAGCAGCGCAGCCTGTACCACTACAGAGCAGCCTGTACCACTACCACAACAGCCTGTACCACTACAGCCTGTACCACTACAGCCTGTACCACTGCAGAGCAGCCTGTACCACAGCAGAGCAGCCTGTACCACAACAGAGCAGCCTGTACCACAACAGAGCAGCCTGTACCACAACAGAGCAGCCTGTACCACAACAGAGCAGCCTGTACCACTGCAGCCTGTACCACAACAGAGCAGCCTGTACCACAACAGAGCAGCCTGTACCACAACAGAGCAGCCTGTACCACTGCAGCCTGTACCACTACAGCCTGTACCACAGCAGCCTGTACCACTACAGCCTGTACCACTACAGCCTGTACCACAGCAGCCTGTACCACTACAGCCTGTACCACAGCAGCCTGTACCACTACAGCCTGTACCACTACAGCCTGTACCACAGCAGCCTGTACCACTACAGCCTGTACCACAGCAGCCTGTACCACAGCAGAGCAGCCTGTACCACAGCAGCCTGTACCACAACAGAGCAGCCTGTACCACTGCAGCCTGTACCACTACAGCCTGTACCACTACAGCCTGTACCACAGCAGAGCAGCCTGTACCACAGCAGCCTGTACCACAACAGAGCAGCCTGTACCACAGCAGAGCAGCCTGTACCACAACAGAGCAGCCTGTACCACAACAGAGCAGCCTGTACCACAACAGAGCAGCCTGTACCACAACAGAGCAGCCTGTACCACAACAGAGCAGCCTGTACCACTGCAGCCTGTACCACTACAGCCTGTACCACAGCAGCCTGTACCACTACAGCCTGTACCACAGCAGAGCAGCCTGTACCACAGCAGAGCAGCCTGTACCACAGCAGAGCAGCCTGTACCACAGCAGAGCAGCCTGTACCACAGCAGAGCAGCCTGTACCACAGCAGAGCAGCCTGTACCACAGCAGAGCAGCCTGTACCACAGCAGAGCAGCCTGTACCACAGCAGAGCAGCCTGTACCACAGCAGAGCAGCCTGTACCACAGCAGAGCAGCCTGTACCACAGCAGAGCAGCCTGTACCACAACAGAGCAGCCTGTACCACAGCAGAGCAGCCTGTACCACAGCAGAGCAGCCTGTACCACAGCAGAGCAGCCTGTACCACAGCAGAGCAGCCTGTACCACAGCAGAGCAGCCTGTACCACAGCAGAGCAGCCTGTACCACAGCAGAACATGGCAGAGCCTGAGGATGCTACAAACAGCGCTTCAACCACCATCTCAGGCACCACACCGGACCACCGCGCACTACTCAGGCACCGGACCACCGCGCACTACTCAGGCACCACACCGGACCACCGCGCACTACTCAGGCACCACACCGGACCACCGCGCACTACTCAGGCACGACACCGGACCACCGCGCACTACTCAGGCACCACACCGGACCACCGCGCACTACTCAGGCACCACACCGGACCACCGCGCACTACTCAGGCACCACACCGGACCACCGCGCACTACTCAGGCACCACACCGGACCACCGCGCACTACTCAGGCACCACACCGGACCACCGCGCACTACTCAGGCACCACACCGGACCACCACGCACTACTCAGGGGTAGACACACACACGGATAAACGATCAGAAATATGTTGTCACATGGAACACCTTTTTCACAAGTTTATTTTTTTTTCTTACTACATTGACATGAGAAAGAGAGACACTGTTAGTGTGAGCATCTTCAAGCCAATCCCGTTGGCAGCGATTGACTGAGTGTGATAGTGAAGGACGGATCAGAGAACGGAGGGGATGAGGAGAGGGGAAGCCTACGCAGAGAGTTCCAGTGACACAGCATTCTAAACAGCAGCCCTGCCCCCTCCCCCCATCTTCCTCCCCGCTTCATGAGGGTCTCCTCGGTGCTGCCTGAGTGAGCTGCAGTACATCACTGCACTGTTCCCAGATACAGTTGCACGCTCGCCTGCTCCCTAGGGGAGGGTGTGAGTGTACACTACTTATATACAGCGTCCCTAACGCCTGTCGCATGCTGTCCAGTCGAAACGTGGTGTGCGCACATTATGAAATTCTGATGTTTGCTTTGGTGTTCAGGATTTATTTGAAGCTGTTTGTGCACAACAATATATATATATATATATATTTTTTTTTAAAGCAAGTGTAAGTTCTATGGCCCTTTGGTGATTGGTCAACAGTACTACTCCTAGTAGGAGTGAGAACTATGGACAGGATTGTGAACTGTTTTGCTGTCATTCAACATTCAAGGAGAGACTAGTTTTCATGCACATTCTGTCATGTGAGAAATACTACACCAAAACACCTTAGCTGGATGAAAAAATTGCAACTAAGACCTCCTCAGCAAAAACGTTAAAAAGTATTACGCAGATTTCTTGATTCATCTTTTGACTATTTTGAGGAAGTTTACTGGCTATGGTGTCCCAAGAGGGGCAAAAATAGTAATACTGCAGTTTCTCGTTTTGTAAGTGAAGGTCTTTTAGGGAGCATGCGAGGAGACGTTCGCTTTGCACCTAGCCGAGTTCTGCTAGGGAGCAAACAGAGCCTAGTATATGGACGTCTTAAACCAGAGGGGGGCACACACACACACACACACGCAGACAGAAGTCCGTTTCGGTGGATCGTGACTGGCTAACAGAGAGGAGAACCACAGAACACCCAGCTAGAGGTAGGGGCGGGGCGGGTATGGAGGCCTTCTGGTGCATGACATCGTTTCATTATCATAATGTGCTGTACGGAACCACTACAGCCGCAATGTACATCAAACAGAGAGGGGCAGGCAACTGGCAAAGGGGACCAGATTAAGCTAAAGTGCTTTTTCACTGCATACATCATGAGATTAGACGATTGGCTTCTGTCATCTTGAATGTTCCCTTAGGAGAAGAGGAGAGAAAAGTCAAATTTCTGCATAGAAACCACTACTAAAAGGACACCAATAAGAAGAAGAGACTTGATTGGGCCAAGAAACACGAGCAATGGACAATTAGACAGCTGGAAATGTGTCCTTTGGTCTGATTTGAGTCCAAATTTGAGATTTTTGGTTCCAACTGCTCTGTCTTTGTGAGACGCAGAGTAGGTGAACGAATGATCTCTGCATGTGTAGTTCCCACCGTGAAGCATGGAGGAGGAGGTGGGATGGTGTGGGGGTGCTTTGCTGGTGACTTTTTTTAGAATTCAAGGCACACTTAACCAGCATGGCTACCACAACATTCTGCAGAATACACCATCCCATCTGGTTTACTCTTAGTGCGACTTTTATTTTTCAACAGGGCAATGGCTCAAAACACACCTCCAGGCTGTGTAAGGGCTATCTGAACAAGAAGGAGAGTGATGACCTGGCCTCCACAATCACCCGACCTCAACCCAATCGAGATGGTTTGGGATGAGTTGGACCGCAGAGTGAAGGAAAAGCAGCCAACAAGTGCTCAGCATACGTGGGAACTCCTTCAAGAATGTTGGAAAACCATTCCAGGTGACTACATCATGAAGCTGGTTGAGAGAATGCCAAGCGTCTGCAAAGCTGTTAAGGCAAAGTGTGGCTACTTAAAAGAATCTCATGTTTAAAAAAAAATAATTGTTTAACACTTTTTTGGTTACTACATGGTTCCATATGTGTTATTTCATAGTTTGACGTCTTCACTGTTATTTCTACAAAGTAGAAAATAGTAAAAAGAAAAGAAAAACCCTTGAATGAGTAGGTGTGGCCAAACTTTCTGGTACTGTAGATGTGGAGACATCACACAAACACGTACGTGTGTAGCTGTGCACTGTCCCTGTGAAGTAGTGAAGGATTATAACCTCCTGTGTGTGACCAATGTGTCCCTATGTATCCTATCGGAGAGGGTTAGAGGGCACACTTGGGTTCTCATGTCTAGGTGGTGTGACTGACTGACTCTCCACACTGTGGCTTAGTGTGCCTCTCTCGTCCCTCCCTCGGCCCATCCAGAGCAGTCAGACAGTGAGCTCCAGATACGGCCTCCTGTATCCGGTGTCTCCACAGTTTTATTTTAGGAAAGGAGGCCATCCATCCATCTACTCACCCCAACCACACGGAATGTGTGTGTGTGTGTGTGTGTAGCTGTTGACGGTTACCAGGCTGATATAGTATTATCATAGTCTCTTATGTCTAACAGGTGGAGGAGGGTTCTCGTTACAAAACTCCTGCGCACAGTTACACAACTACAGCAGAGTCAGACCATGGACTTTGGGTGGAGTGGTTAATCTGTAAATGGACCACAGTGACTCACTACATTCCTACTAGGAGTCCTGTGAGGAGGAGACGGTTGGTAGATTGGTCATGTCTCCATATGAAAACAGCTCTATAGAGAAGTATTGACAACGTTTCAAATCTGCAGGCCATCCAATCTATTTCACTTTTTTTTTCAAGACCTGAAGACGTGTGTTGAGAAGTAATACCTATTTCACCCACAAGAGGGCGTCGTTTCACGGATTCTGCTGCTAAGTGTGTATACTTCCTGACATACAGTGCATTCAGAAACTATTCAGACCATTTGACTTCTTCGACTTTGTTAAGTTAGAACAGTATTATTGAAAAATTGATTAAACCCCATTAGGACAAAGCAAAAACAGGTTTAGAATTCTTTTGCTAATTTATTCACAACCCCCCCCCCCCCCCCCCCGGGGGAAGCGTCGAGTCTTCCCCAAACTCCAAGCAGGCTGCCTTTGACTGAGGAGTGGCTACCATCTGGTTACTCTACCATAAAGGCCTGATTGGTGGAGTGCTACAGAAATGGTTGTCCTTCTGGAAGGTTCTCCCATCTCCACAGAGGAACTCTGGTGCTCTGTCATGTCCGATCAATTTAATGAATTTTTTATTTATAGGTTTGCAAAAAATTCTAAAAACCTGTTTTCGCTTTGTTATTATGGGGTATTGTGATGTCATAATGGGGTATTGAGTGTAGATTGATGAGGGATTTATTTTATGTAATCCATTGTAGAATAAGGCAGTAACAAAACAAAATGTGGAAAAAGTCAAGGGGTCTGAATACTTTCCAAATGCACTGTATGTATGTATGTATGTATGCATGTATGTGAGTGTATGTATGTATGCATGTATGTATGCGTGTATGTATGTATGCATGTATGTATGCATGTATGTATGCATGTATGTATGCATGTATGTATGTATGTGAGTGTATGTATGTATGTATGTATGCATGTATGTGTGTGTGTATGTATGTATGTATGTATGTATGTGTGTATGTGTGTATGTATGTATGTATGTATGTATGCATGCATGCATGTGTGTATGTGTGTATGTATGCATGTATGCATGTATGCATGTATGCATGTATGTGAGTGTATGTATGTATGTATGTATGTGAGTATGTATGTATGTGAGTGTATGTATGTATGTATGTATGCATGTATGTGAGTATGTATGTATGTGAGTGTATGTATGTATGTATGCATGTATGTGAGTATGTATGTATGTGAGTATGTATGTATGTGAGTGTATGTATGTATGTATGCATGCATGTATGTATTTTATAACTAACAATCATTCAAATAAATATTCGGGAGAATTGATTGTTCTGTTTCAGAATAAGAACACAGCATTAGAATACAGGGAAGGAGAGAACCCTCTAACGACCGAGAGATGTGTGAACAGACAGACTAACGCAGAGTTGCAGACCGCCCGTTTCACCACCTAACCGATAGCTTGTGTTTGGAATAGTCTCAATGGGTGCCAACAGGCTCTGGTTAAGACTGCCACACCCAACTCTGTGTTGTCCACTGTGTCATGTGCAGACAGAATAAAACAATTAAAAAAATAATAATAATAATTTAAACAGGCATGTTGGAAAGTCACAGCTTCTGCTCCGTTCTTATGACCCATGGGGCCTAGGGTGTATTCATTACTGTAACAGTTTGCAACGGAAGCTAAACTTTCTATTGGTCCCGCCGCGTTTCGTTTGGTTTCTAGGGAACACACTCCTAGACTATAGAGTAGTGATATTGTACAGCCGTGTGTCTGGGGGCCCAGACCACACGTTCCGTTGCTACTCCGTCCTCAGGGTGTTTATGATTGTGAGGGCGATGTAGAAATGTGGAATTAATTCGCTTCTGTCTGTCATGAGGAGGTGTGTTCACGCTGTGATGGAAAAGAGCCAATCAGGGACACGTCTAAGACCGGTATACTATTGGCTTTCCAACACAGCACGTTTTAGTGGGAAATTAATTGAAACATTTGAAGAATATCCTCCACTTGGTTTAGGGATGTGAAAACGGCTGCAGTGTTTTTTTTTTTTTTTTTAAAGGTGACGATTGTCAAACAATAAAACAATGGCATACTGAGAAGCCGTATCATTACGCAAGTAAGAGTTCAAAACAAATAAACGTTATCGGGTCAATCGAGTTTCATCACTGTTTCATTCAAGTACTGAAGCTTAGTAGTCTAAATGTGTTGTAGTTGTGTGAGAAACGTCAGAGGAAGAAGAAGTCAGTGAGAGACGAAATGGCAGCTTCCCCCTCTCTCCCTCCCATGGAGCTGTCTGATTGGCTCACCATGCTGTCAGTCTGTTGTTCTGCACCAATCATACTGGCTTCTCTCCAGCTCCCTCAGTCTCTCCTCCCCTCTACCGGGCTCCGCTGAGTCAGCGACGTCTCCTGCCAACACACACACACACACACACACACACACACACACACACGGTGGTTGGGAGAGTAAATACACACCCACAGCGTTAAGACATTGATAGGGGAAAAACACACACACACACACTTAGGGGGGGGGGGGGGGGGGGGGTGAGTGTGTGTCACAGCCTGGGTAGAGGGAGGCACTGCACAACCCATCATTAAAGTTACTAACAGCTCTTTATGTGAGAGTGAAAACGAACATTTGGTCAAATGTGTGAGAAAGGTGGTAAAAAGATCCTGACTAGTTTTACAGGAAGTAGACTAGAGATCTTTAAAAGCTGCAACATGTATCTTATTGGACAGCCTGATCAAATTCACATAGAAATGTGAGTTATAGATCTGTCATTCTCATTGAAAGCCAGTCTAAGAAGTGGTAGATCTGTTCTTTGTGCTCTATTTCTAAGTTTCATTTCGGTGTCTTTTACTTTCGATTTTGTACACCAGCTTCAAACAGCTGGAAATACAATATTTTAGGGTAATTGAAAATATATTTCACAGCGGTTTAGACGGTACAATGACTCTACACATTGCTTGTTTTGTCACATACTGAAATTAAGCGAACTCATTTGAATTTTTGCAACCTTTAAAGTGCTCACGACTCTGCTACGGCAATTAGTATTTCATGTGTTTATACTTCACTGGCCTTGAGACATGGCCTTAAGTGGTCAAGACAAACAGAGCTGGCTAAAATGATTGGGCAGAACCAAGACCCCAGGATGTTATCTGCATAGAAAAAGTAATGGGTGTGCCACCTAAGCATTTTGTTTTTTTAAACATTCTCAGGATGGAAAAACGCTTTCAGTTTTTTTTTTTTAAACCAGCTATAAAGTACGTAGCAAAGATAACGGCGACCTACAGGGCATTCGGAAAGTATTTCAGACCCCTCGACTTTATCTACATTTTGTTACTTTACAGCCTTATTCTAAAAAATTGATTAAATAGTTTTTTTCCTCCCCTCAATCTTCACACAATACCCCATTATGACATCACAATACCCCATTATGACAAAGCAACAAAAAAACAGGTTTAGACATTTTTGCAAATCTATTAAAAAATAAAATTAAAAAAACTTAAATATCACATTTACATACTTTGTTGAAGCACCTTTGACAGTGATTACAGCCTCAAGTCTTCTTGGGTATGACGCTACAAGCTTGGCCCACCTGTATTTGGGGAGTTTCTCCCATTCTTCTCTGCAGATCCCCTCAAGTTCTGTCAGGTTGGATGGGGAGCGTCGCTGCACAGCTGTTTTCAGGTCTCTCCAGAGATGTTCGATCGGTTTCAAGTCTGGGCTCTGGCTGGGCCACTCAAGGACATTCAGAGACTTGTCCCCAAGCCACTCCTGTGTCGTCTTGTCTATGTGCTTAGGGTTGTTGTCCTGTTGGAAGGTGAACCTTCACCCCAATCTGAAGTCCTGAGCAGGTCATCACATCTCTCTCTTTACTTTGCTCCGTTCATCTTTCCCCTCAATCCTGACTAGTCTCCCAGTCCCTCCGGCTGAAAAACATCCCCACAGCATGATGCTGCCACCACCATGCTTCACCGTATGGATGGTACCAGGTTTCCTCCAGACGCTTGGCATTCAGGCCAAAGAGTTCAATCTTGGTTTCATCAGACCAGAGAATCTTGTTTCTCATGGTCTGAGAGTCTTTAGGTGCCTTTTGGCAAACTCCAAGTGGGCTGTCATGTGCCTTTTACTGAGGAGTGGCTTCCGTCTGGCCACTCTACCATAAAAGCCTGATTGGTGGAGTGCTGCAGAGATGGTTATCCTTCTGGAAGGTTCGCTCATCTCCAAAGAGGAACTCTAGAGCTCTGTCAGAGTGACCATCGGGTTCTTGGTCACCTCCCTGACCAATGCCCTTCTCCCCTGATTGCTCAGTTTGACTGGGCGGCCAGCTCTAGGAAGAGTCTTGGTGGTTCCAAACTTCTTCCATTTAAAAATGATGGAGGCCACTGTGTTCTTGGGGACCTTCAATGCTGCAGAAATGTTTTGGTACCCTTCCCCAGATCTGTGCCTTGACACAGTCCTGTCTCGGTGCTCTACAGACAACTCATTTGACCTCATGGCTTGGTTTTTGCTCTGACATGCACTGTCAGCTGTGGGACATTATATAGACAGGTGTGTACCTTTCCAAATCATGTCCAATCAATTGAATTTACCACAGGTGGACTCCAATCTAGTTGTAGAAACATCTCAAGGATGATCAATGGAAACAGGATGCACCTGAGCTCAATTTTGAGTCTCATAGCAAAGGCTCTGAATACTTATTGTAAAAAAGGTATACATTTTTTAATAAATTTGGAAAGAAATCTAGAAACCTGTTTTCGCTTTGTCATTATGGGGTATTGTGTGTAGATCGATAAGGGATTATATATATATATATATATATATATATCTTTTTTAAAAACAATTTTAGAACAAGGCAGTAACGAAACAAAATGTGGAAAAAGTCAAGGGGTCTGAATACTTTCCAAATGCACTGTATGTATGTATGTAATAACTAACAATCATTCAAATAAATATTCTGGAGAATTGATTGTTCTGTTTCAGAATAAGAACACAGCATTAGCCGTGGCAAAATGTGTAGAATTTCACAAAATTCACATAACGGTCAAATTTCTCTCAGTTCCATGGAAAAATGTGTGGAATTCCAGGAAATGTGCTTAAAAAACCAATTCTCTCCGCCGCCAAGATGGGGCCCTCAAATTCTTGCCCAGACCGAATTCAGTCACGCCCAATGGGCTACCCGCTCCCATTCTCCCCCAACACCTAAGCCCCTTTTGAATCCCAATCCCAAAAAAACCCTGCACCAATATATAGCCTAGAGATTAGCCTCTGCAGAGTCCCCAACAACCGGTTGTTCCAGTTTTCAGGTGAAATGGAAAGAGACTTCCTTTATTGGACACTCCATCTTAACTCCTCCTCCACATTTACTGGATTGGTTGAATAGTGCATAACAGAACCTCCCCCCACCCACTCTCTCTCTCAAGACCAGTATGTAATTTCAGGTGTTTCTTTTACACCTGCTACGTTAGGCCTAGGCCATACCTACAAGAACCCACACATAGTGGTGATGCTGGCTGCCACAGATAGTAGCTTTGACTAAGAAGGTTGTACTGTCTCGTCAGCCAGTCAGCCAGTCAGCCAGCCAGCCAGCCAGCCAGCCCGCCCGCCAGCCAGCCAGTGTTTAAAAGGCCTAGGCCCTACCTACAAGAACCCACCCATACAGTGGCGATGCTGGTTAAGCTGGCTGCCACAGATAGTAGCTTTGACTAAGAAGGTTGTACTGTCTCGTCAGCCAGTCAGCCAGTCAGCCAGTCAGCCAGTCAGCCAGTCAGTCAGTGTTTAAAAGGCCAGACTGGACTAGTAGACTCCACCAAGACACACGCGTTCTGAGGCTGCGCCTTCTCTCCCTCCACACGGACCTTGATCCAAGTTGACAAGCCTTCTAATAGGATGAGCAACAATTTACAGGAAAGGGGAAACTGAACAACATTGCTCAAGAGTTGTTACTGGGAACCTTGATCCATGACAGCCTGTGTCTCAAAAATGGTACCATGTTCCCTATATAGTGCACTAGTTCTGGACCAGGCCCATAGACAGGTTGGTTGTTCAGCAACGAAACCCACATGTGCTCAAGATAAAAAAACATGAATAGAAAAATAATCTAATGGTGACACCTCGTTGCTCATTTACAAAAGGCACAAAGAAAAACAAGAAACTGAATAAGACATGAGAAACCATGAGAGAACATGGAGAAATCATGAGAAACCATGAAAAAACATGAGAAACCATGAGAAACCATGAGAAACACAGACGAAATCTCCAATGTTTATTGAAAACATAAAGACATTTGCACAAAATGAGCACTTGTGGTCTCTCAAATACATCATTACAGTTGTCGGTTAGCTAGCTAGTGATTTCTTTGTTCAGTTGTCGGTTAGCTAGCTAGTGATTTCTTTGCCATTTTAGCATAAAACATGACATCGGTCAAAACAAGACATCAACAATAAGATGAAACTAGCTAAAACGAGCCACCTACGATTCCCCCTCATGGCAGCTTGTCGTCACTGTTGCCAGTTATCTGCCCATTCAGAATCACTGTTGCCACTTATCTGACCATTCAGAATTACTGTTGCCAGTTATCTGACCATTCAGAATTACTGTTGCCAGTTATCTGACCATTCAGAATTACTGTTGCCAGTTATCTGACCATTCAGAATAAACACACCCAGACAGCCGTAAGGCCAGCCAGCCAGCCGTAAGGCCACCCACAGTAAACACACCCGGCCAGCCGTAAGGCCAGCCAGCCAGCCGTAAGGCCACCCACAGTAAACACACCCGGCCAGCCGTAAGGCCAGCCAGCCAGCCGTAAGGCCACCCACAGTAAACACACCCGGCCAGCCGTAAGGCCAGCCAGCCAGCCGTAAGGCCACCCACAGTAACACACCCAGCCAGTCGTAGGCCAGCCACAGAGAGATGATCGGAGGATATTGACACAGGAGGCAGATGTAAAATGAATTACACAAACAGACTGATCCACCAAAGACCACAATAGTCCCCACAGTGGGTGTTCTGGTTGGGGATAACATCAATGATTAGCCATAGACATAGTAGTAGGTGCCTGGGCTCCAGTGACAAGGACCAAAGCACTTCGATACATGGCATTGCTATGATTTATTAGGTTGATTGATCAGAAGATACGGAGAGTATAGAGGCCATGAACGAGTGAGTGCTAACAGCTAAATTCTATTAGCCTAGCCTAATTCATTAACGACCGCTCACTACATGGAGTTGAGCAGAACATGCAATAGTCCACGTGTAGAGCAAGTCATTAGCGTTCAGAAAGGACATGCATCCTCTATGACAGAATGTCAATCACATGGTAATAAAACAAATACATGTCATTGCTTCAATTAAAATTAATAAAAATGGTTTCCACAGCCCCCCCCCCCCCAAAAAAAACAACATGGGCTAGATTGTAAAAATTCATAAAAACATGTAGCTTTTTGGTCTTTAATGTTAGGTTTAAAATCACTTTAACCAACCACACTGCTAACCTTATGCCTAAATCTAACACAATAAAGAAGAGCGACTGTACAAATAGGCGTTGTTTATGACAACCTTATTAAGAAAACTTACAATTAAAAACACACACAGAAGTAACCATAGTGACCAACAACGTAGTCTATTTGGCTACTACACGGGTTGGCCGTGAGGAGTGGGCTTTCACAAGTAGCACTCACACACCCCATTGTTGTTTGTTTAAACACATTGTGCGGAAAACAATATTTTAAACATAACAGGCACCAACTATACCGTTAAAGCTGCAATATGTTAAAAAAATAATAATAATAATTGGGCGACCTAACCAAATTCATATAGAAATGTGAGCTATAGATTCTGTTCTATGTCCTCTATTTCTATGCTTACCGTTCTTAAGTTGTGTTTTTTTTTTTTTTTTCACCAGCTTCAAAAACAGATTAAAAAACAAACAATATTTTTGGTTATTGAAAATATATTTCACAACGGTTTAGATGGTACAATTATTCTCTACATTATACATAGCTTGTTGTCACAAACTGAATATAAGTGAACAATTCGATTTTTTTGTTGTTGTTGTCACATCGCACCTTTAACATAAGAGCAGTGTGATTTCCCTCTCTGTCTACAGTAGTAATTAGTCTACTCTGTAGCGGTATTATTACTAGTTGATCGTTCTATTATTAAGTCCAAGGCTTCGTACTGCTTCTCACGGAGCACTACACAAGCTCCTCTCATTGCTCTGTAAAGACTGACACACCCCCCTTCTGCACACTGCACACCAAGTCTTCAAACAAACAGAGAAGGAAAAAAAAAAAAAAACTGTTTCACTACAAACATAAATCCATCATTCTAAAATCCAGCATTTCTTACCTGAGTGAAGCTGATAAGTAGTGCTTTGTTAAAAACAAAAATGGTTTTGTTAAACTTTCGCCCCCCCCTCTCCAACGTAAAAGGTGAAGTGAAAGAAGTAGTATGAGGTTCTCCGTCTCCCCAACTCACTCTGGTTGTAATCAGCAGCATGACGTCCCTCCGCTCTCACACCGTCTCTCTCTCTCTCACACACCGTCTCTCTCTCTCTGTGCTCCTCTCTCTCTCTCTCTGTGCTCCTCTCTCTCTCTCTCTGTGCTCCTCTCTCTCTCTCTCTGTGCTCCTCTCTCTCTCTCTCTCTCTCTGTGCTCCTCTCTCTCTCTCTCTCTCTCTCTGTGCTCCTCTCTCTCTCTCTCTCTCTGTGCTCCTCTCTCTCTCTCTCTCTCTGTGCTCCTCTCTCTCTCTCTCTCTCTGTGCTCCTCTCTCTCTCTCTCTCTCTCTGTGCTCCTCTCTCTCTCTCTCTCTCTGTGCTCCTCTCTCTCTCTCTCTCTCTCTGTGCTCCTCTCTCTCTCTCTCTCTGTGCTCCTCTCTCTCTCTCTCTCTCTCTCTGTGCTCCTCTCTCTCTCTCTCTCTCTCTGTGCTCCTCTCTCTCTCTCTCTCTCTGTGCTCCTCTCTCTGTGTGCTCCTCTCTCTCTCTCTCTCTCTGTGCTCCTCTCTCTCTGTGCTCCTCTCTCTCTCTCTCTCTCTGTGCTCCTCTCTCTCTCTCTCTCTCTGTGCTCCTCTCTCTCTCTCTCTCTGTGCTCCTCTCTCTCTCTCTCTCTGTGCTCCTCTCTCTCTCTCTCTCTGTGCTCCTCTCTCTCTCTCTCTCTGTGCTCCTCTCTCTCTCTCTCTGTGCTCCTCTCTCTCTCCCTCCTTCTCGTTCTGACCATGTGAAGAGATCTTTTCTGTAGGTAGGCCCCTAGAAACTCTGCGATGAGAACGCGGACGGAATACAGAGATAAAAACAGAATTCAACTATATGTTTTATTGAACTTAGTAGGAAATCAACTTAATGTATTGAACTTATAAAAAATGAATGTAATAGCCAAAGCTGTCTCAAAAGGCAATGGCGTGGAAAATGCCCCACCCCTGTTTGTCTACCACTGAGTGTAGACACTAGCGAAGATACTAATGACAACCATTTTACGACAGAAAGGCTTTCTCCAAAAACCTTAATTCAAACGTTAAAGCTGCGATATGCATCTTTATGGGTGACCCGATTAAATTCCCATAGAAGTGGGAGTCCTCATTGAAAGATGAATAATGCTTTTGAATATTGTAGAACTGTGTGTTATAGATCTGTCATTCTCATTGAAAGCAAGTCTAAGCGGTAGATGTGTTCTGTGGGCCATTTCTACACTTCCCGTTCTTATGTTACGTTTTTGCGTCATTTATTTTCGTGTTTTTGAAATCCTGTGTGCTACAGAAACACAGCTAACCATGCAAGTATCCTTCAATTAAAAAAAGGGTATCTACACCCCAAAAATAACATTTTATGATTTTCCCCCCAGACCTCCAAAAGTGGTCTCCTGATGTGGTTTAAGCATTGTTGTGGACTTAGAACATCCAATTTTGTTGTTTTTCTATTATTATAATTTTTTTAATTAAGTGTGATTTTGAGAGCGAAAACCTGAAAAAAAATCTAAAAAACAGAATTTGAGAGAAAAAAATAACGGAACGAGGCATTTTTTCCCCCTGATTTTTATTGTGCCTGAAATAGGGCACAACCCGTCTCGGTTTCACCAACCTCGGCTCCGCCTAAACAAAACCAGTAGCCTATACCAGTAAAAACCAGTCTCCTTGCTATACAAATCCTAATCTATGAAGGTAACCTAACAACAGGACATTTCAAGTAACCTTTAGGCCAACAGAATAGCCTAAACTTTGATAAAAAAAACAAGCCAGTAATTCACTGACTAGTGAGTGACTACTAAATCTGGGTCAAAATGTGGGTCAAAGGCGGAAGGGCGCCTTTCATCCACAAATAATTAAAATGGAGGAATGGAATTCCTAAACATGACTCAACAGCTTATGAAAGTTCAGTGGAATTTTGATTTAGAATGTGTATGCTTATCACACCGAGAGAAAAAAAACAAGTTTAGGTACTAATCTCTGCTGACGTTCCAGTCGCCACACCCTCTCTCCTCTGCTGTAAAGCAGGTTGCTGCATGTCAAACCTCTTGACAGCACTGACAATACAGTAGAATTTCACACAGAGAGCATTTCCCCGACGGCCAACATGACGACAACCAATCATTACTAACATAGGTTTTACTCATCTTACCCTGCACTTACCTTATTACATGGTAAACTCCAAAACTTGTATAATTGGACTGACAGGATAACATCTCGCATATGACCATTAGCATTGCTGGGAACTCACTATTAAGTGGGCACAGTAAAACAACTACAAAAGGAAAGCACAGCCGAGAGCTGCCCAGTGACACGAGCCTACCAGACAAATAACACTGAAACATGCATGAGAGCACCAGCTGTTCCGGGAAAACTGTGTGATCACGCTCTCCGCAGCCGATGTGAGTAAGAACTTTAAACAGGTCAACATTCACAAGGCCGCAGGGCCAGACGGATTACCAGGACGTGTACTGCGAGCACGCGCTGACCAACTGGCAAGTGTCTTCACTGACATTTTCAACCTCTCCCTGTCCGAGTCTGTAATACCAACATGTTTTAAGCAGACCACCAAAGTCCCTGTGCCCAAGAACACTAAGGTAACCTGCCTAAATGACTACTGACCTGTCGCACTCACATCTGTAGCCAATGAGTATTTTGAAAAGCTGGTCATGGCTCACATCAACATCATTAAGTTTGCCGATGACAACAGTGGTAGGCCTGATCAACGACAAGACAGCCTATAGGGAGGAGGTCAGAGACCTGGCCGTGTGGTGCCAGGACAACAACCTCTCCCTCAACGTGATCAAAACAAAGGAGCTGATTGTGGACTACAAGAAAAAGAGGACCGAACACGCCCCCATTCTCATCGACGGAGCTGTAGTGGTGCAGGTTGAGAGCTTCAAGTTCCTTGGTGTCCACATCCAACAAACTAACATGGTCCAAACACGCAAAGACAGTCGTATTGCTTCCGGGTTGGAGCGAGTAGTCGCATTCCGCATTCCGCTTCGCTCCACAGGTAGTATTACCATTTCATTTTCATTTTCATTACAGTACAACGGTTTGATTTGTTTGATCTTAGCTAGCTACATAGCCGTCTTTGTATCAAAGATAATTGTGTAGTTATTGAGGTTCGCTAGCCAGCTATTTTCGTCCTAACGTAACGTAACGTAGTCAACACTGCTAGCTAGCCAGCTAGCCACCGAATAGCAGCACTGTAGAAACGATTGCATTACAACGGAACGACTTGATTAGTGTAGTGTTAGCTAGCTACACAGTTGTCTTTGCTATCTTTGATTTGTTTGATCTTAGCTAGCTACTTAGCTAGCTACATAGCCGTCTTTGTATCAAAGATAATTGTGTAGTTATTGAGGTTCGCTAGCCAGCTATTTTCGTCCTAACGTAACGTAACGTAGTCAACACTGCTAGCTAGCCAGCTAGCCACCGAATAGCAGCACTGTAGAAACGATTACATTACAACGGAACGACTTGATTAGTGTAGTGTTAGCTAGCTACATAGTTGTCTTTGCTATCTTTGTATCTAAGATAATTGTGTAGTTTTGAGTAATTATCGGTTAGCTAGCCAGCTATTTTCGTCCGCCGCGCTGCCGTTCTCCTACCTAGTCAACACTGCTAGCTAACACTGCTGGCTAGCCAACTTCTACCGAATAGCAGCACTGTAGAAACTTACATTACAACGGAACGACTTGATTAGCGTAGTGTTAGCTAGCTACATAGTTGTCTTTGCTGTCCTTGTATCCAAGATAATTGTGTAGTTTAGAGAAATTTAGAGAAATTGTCGAGGTTACCTAGCCAGTTAGAGGTTACCTAGCCAGCTACACTTTCAAACAAAGTCAACAACGCAGCCACTGCTAGCCAGCCTACTTCACCAGCCAGCAGTACTATATCATTTTAGTCAATAAGATTTTATTTTTTTTTGCAACGTAAGCTTAACTTTCTGAACATTCGAGACGTGTAGTCCACTTGTCATTCTAATCTCCTTTGCATTAGCGTAGCCTCTTCTGTAGCCTGTCAACTATGTGTCTGTCTATCCCTCTTCTCTCCTCTCTGCACAGACCATACAAACGCTTCACACCGCGTGGCCGCCGCTACTCTAACCTGGTGGTCCCAGCGCGCACGACCCACGTGGAGTTCCAGGTCTCCGGCAGCCTCTGGAACTGCCGATCTGCGGCCAACAAGGCAGAGTTCATCTCAGCCTATGCGTCCCTCCAGTCCCTCGACTTCTTGGCACTGACGGAAACATGGATTACCACTGATAACACTGCTACTCCTACTGCTCTCTCCTCGTCTGCCCACGTGTTCTCGCACACCCCGAGAGCTTCTGGTCAGCGGGGTGGTGGCACTGGGATCCTCATCTCTCCCAAGTGGACATTCTCTCTTTCTCCCCTGACCCATCTGTCTATCGCCTCCTTTGAATTCCATGCTGTCACAGTTACCAGCCCTTTCAAGCTTAACATCCTTATCATTTATCGCCCTCCAGGTTCCCTTGGAGAGTTCATCGATGAGCTTGACGCCCTGATAAGTTCCTTTCCTGAGGATGGCTCACCTCTCACAGTTCTGGGTGACTTTAACCTCCCCACGTCTACCTTTGACTCATTCCTCTCTGCCTCCTTCTTTCCACTCCTCTCCTCTTTTGACCTCACCCTCTCACCTTCCCCCCCTACTCACAAGGCAGGCAATACGCTTGACCTCATCTTTACTAGATGCTGTTCTTCCACTAATCTCACTGCAACTCCCCTCCAAGTCTCCGACCACTACCTTGTATCCTTTTCCCTCTCGCTCTCATCCAACACTTCCCACACTGCCCCTACTCGGATGGTATCGCGCCGTCCCAACCTTCGCTCTCTCTCCCCCGCTACTCTCTCCTCTTCCATCGTATCATCTCTTCCCTCTGCTCAAACCTTCTCCAACCTATCTCCTGATTCTGCCTCCTCAACCCTCCTCTCCTCCCTTTCTGCATCCTTTGACTCTCTATGTCCCCTATCCTCCAGGCCGGCTCGGTCCTCCCCTCCTGCTCCGTGGCTCGACGACTCACTGCGAGCTCACAGAACAGGGCTCCGGGCAGCCGAGCGGAAATGGAGGAAAACTCGCCTCCCTGCGGACCTGGCATCCTTTCACTCCCTCCTCTCTACATTCTCCTCTTCTGTCTCTGCTGCTAAAGCCACTTTCTACCACTCTAAATTCCAAGCATCTGCCTCTAACCCTAGGAAGCTCTTTGCCACCTTCTCCTCCCTCCTGAATCCTCCTCCCCCTCCTCCCCCCTCCTCCCTCTCTGCAGATGACTTCGTCAACCATTTTGAAAAAAAGGTCGACGACATCCGATCCTCGTTTGCTAAGTCAAACGACACCGCTGGTTCTGCTCACACTGCCCTACCCTGTGCTTTGACCTCTTTCTCCCCTCTCTCTCCAGATGAAATCTCGCGTCTTGTGACGGCCGGCCGCCCAACAACCTGCCCGCTTGACCCTATCCCCTCCTCTTTTCTCCAGACCTTTTCCGGAGACCTTCTCCCTTACCTCACCTCGCTCATCAACTCATCCTTGACCGCTGGCTACGTCCCTTCCGTCTTCAAGAGAGCGAGAGTTGCACCCCTTCTGAAAAAACCTACACTCGATCCCTCCGATGTCAACAACTACAGACCAGTATCCCTTCTTTCTTTTCTCTCCAAAACTCTTGAACGTGCCGTCCTTGGCCAGCTCTCCTGCTATCTCTCTCAGAATGACCTTCTTGATCCAAATCAGTCAGGTTTCAAGACTAGTCATTCAACTGAGACTGCTCTTCTCTGTGTCACGGAGGCGCTCCGCACTGCTAAAGCTAACTCTCTCTCCTCTGCTCTCATCCTTCTAGACCTATCGGCTGCCTTTGATACTGTGAACCATCAGATCCTCCTCTCCACCCTCTCCGAGCTGGGCATCTCCGGCGCGGCCCACGCTTGGATTGCGTCCTACCTGACAGGTCGCTCCTACCAGGTGGCGTGGCGAGAATCTGTCTCCGCACCACGTGCTCTCACCACTGGTGTCCCCCAGGGCTCTGTTCTAGGCCCTCTCCTATTCTCGCTATACACCAAGTCACTTGGCTCTGTCATATCCTCACATGGTCTCTCCTATCATTGCTATGCAGACGACACACAATTAATCTTCTCCTTTCCCCCCTCTGATAACCAGGTGGCGAATCGCATCTCTGCATGTCTGGCAGACATATCAGTGTGGATGACGGATCACCACCTCAAGCTGAACCTCGGCAAGACGGAGCTGCTCTTCCTCCCGGGGAAGGACTGCCCGTTCCATGATCTCGCCATCACGGTTGACAACTCCATTGTGTCCTCCTCCCAGAGTGCTAAGAACCTTGGCGTGATCCTGGACAACACCCTGTCGTTCTCAACTCACATCAAGGCGGTGACCCGTTCCTGTAGGTTCATGCTCTACAACATTCGCAGAGTACGACCCTGCCTCACACAGGAAGCGGCGCAGGTCCTAATCCAGGCACTTGTCATCTCCCGTCTGGATTACTGCAACTCGCTGTTGGCTGGGCTCCCTGCCTGTGCTATTAAACCCCTACAACTCATCCAGAACGCCGCAGCCCGTCTGGTGTTCAACCTTCCCAAGTTCTCTCACGTCACCCAGCTCCTCCGCTCTCTCCACTGGCTTCCAGTTGAAGCTCGCATCCGCTACAAGACCATGGTGCTTGCCTACGGAGCTGTGAGGGGAACGGCACCTCCGTACCTTCAGGCTCTGATCAGGCCCTACACCCAAACAAGGGCACTGCGTTCATCCACCTCTGGCCTGCTCGCCTCCCTACCTCTGAGGAAGTACAGTTCCCGCTCAGCCCAGACAAAACTGTTCGCTGCTCTGGCACCCCAATGGTGGAACAAACTCCCTCACGACGCCAGGTCAGCGGAGTCAATCACCACCTTCCGGAGACACCTGAAACCCCACCTCTTTAAGGAATACCTAGGATAGGATAAAGTAATCCTTCTAACCCCCCCCCTCCCCCTTAAAAGAGTTAGATGCACTATTGTAAAGTGGTTGTTCCACTGGATATCATAAGGTGAATGCACCAATTTGTAAGTCGCTCTGGATAAGAGCGTCTGCTAAATGACTTAAATGTAAATGTAATGTAAATGTGAAGAGGGCACGACAAAGCCTATTCCCCCTCAGGAAACTAAAAAGATTTGACATGGGTCCTCAGATCCTCAAAAGGTTCTACAGCTGCACCCTCGAGAGCATCCTGACTGGTTGCATCACTGCCTGGTATGGCAACTGCTCGGCCTTCGGCCCGCAAGGCCGAAGGCAGAGGGTAGTGCGTATGGCCCAGTACATCACTGGGGCCAAGCATCCTGGGTCCTCTATACCAGGCGGACCTCTAGGACCTCTATACCAGGCGGTGTCAGAGGAAGGCCCTAAAAATGGTCAGTCTATGACTAGCCACCCTAGTCATAGACTGGTTCTCTCTGCTACCGCACGGCAAGCGGTACCGAAGCGCCAAGTCTAGGTCCAAGAGGCTTCTAAACCGATTCTACCCCCAAGCCATAAGACTCCTGAACACCTAATCAAATGGCTACCCAGACTATTTGCATTGCCCCCCCTCCCACCCACCCTCTTCTACACTGCTGCTACTCTGTAGTTATCATCTATGCATAGTCACTTTAATAACTCTACCTACATGTACATATTACCTTTATTACCTCTAACTGGTCCCCCCGCACATTGACTCTGTACCAGTACCCCCTGTATATAGCCTCGCTATTGTTATTTACTGCTGCTCTTTAATTACTTGTTACTCTTATTTGTATTTTTTTTAAATTTAAACTGCATTGTGGGTTAGGGACTCGTAAGTAAGCATTTCACTGTAAGTATTCGGCGCGTGTGACTAATAAAAATTTGATTTCATAGTTTTGATGTCTTCACTATTATTCTACAAATGTAGAAAATAGTAAAAATATAGAAAAACCCTCTTGAATGAGTAAGTGTCCAAACTTTTGACCGGTACAAAAAAAGAAAAACAGAACTCATGCATCAATCGCATATTTGCCAGGAAACATTTGACGCCAGTATTATGTTATTATTATATTATTATATATTACAGTGTAGTCCAAAGCAACTACTGCTCAGAACAGAGGAGTCATGTTACACTGTACTCCAGACAGGGCCTGATGAAACATCTATTCATGGGACAGACAGACTACAGGCTCCTGCTAGCCTACAGGCTCCTGCTAGCCTACAGGCTCCTGCTAGCCTACAGGCTCCTGCTAGCCTACAGGCTCCTGCTAGCCTACAGGCTCCTGCTAGCCTACAGGCTAGGCTCCTGCTAGCCTATAGACTCCTGCTAGCCTATAGGCTCCTGCTAGCCTACAGCAGGCTCCTGCTAGCCTATAGGCTAGGCTCCTGCTAGCCTATAGGCTAGGCTCCTGCTAGCCTACAGCAGGCTCCTGCTAGCCTACAGCAGGCTCCTGCTAGCCTACAGCAGGCTCCTGCTAGCCTACAGACTCCTGCTAGCCTACAGGCTCCTGCTAGCCTATAGGCCTATAATGCAGTAAAACATTGACGCAAACTCTCCCATCCTTATACCGCAAAAAAACAAACTAAATGTGAGTAGATAAATGGCCACATCTATATATAAAAAAAGACCAACTAGCTTTGGATTGTAAAGGGTTATAAATGCCAGTGAAATAACCTGCCTAGCAACCTAGGCCTACTCTAAAAACAAGGAGCACAGGGCCTATATTGTCAACATTAGTAAGAAAGATTGGGTCACTATCTTCATATACAAACAAGCATCCTGACCCCAAGAAATCTACACAAAACTTGTTTTGTTTTATTTTCCACAGGGAGTTTTCTGAAAGAATAATTTCAGTGGCTGGTGAATCACCCGAAATAGTCGGAGCGGACTGGGGGCCTTACAAAAACGATCCATTGATAAAAAAATATATATATAAAATTGGTCACATAATCCATCTGAAACAACAGTAGCAACAATTTTGGTACCGCCATAGACAATGTAACAAAATAAAAAAATGTATGTATATATTATTATCAGTTGGAAATGTTTGCTACACTGGAACAAGTATTGGAGGGACTTCACAGAATGGAGACAAAACACTCATCTACTTCTCTGCTGTTGTGGGATTTACCCTGGCCTAGAAACTACTTTCTGTAACTAAAAACTGTTCCAAGAGGTCAGACTAACATTTTCACTTCTTCATTTACAGGAAAGCATAACAAGTTAGTTTCACTTCTAAATCTGAAGTAGGCATCTGTAAATAAGCCGTAACTTCTTCTTTATCCATATTATTCTTGGATCATGCTCATAAACATTATCTTTAGTCCAGTCACACACACACACACACACACACACAGCACTCCCTGTCATCCCACATCAACACCCGGGTCAAAGTTCACCATGCACTGATAACAGCCAGAAATTGCAATGTTTTTGAGCAATTATGTAGCTAGTTAAGTCCTGTCCAGCACGAGATATGGGCCGGAAGGAGGAATAGAATCTCTCAGAGCCCAAACAAATAAATGTGTGTGTCGAAGGGCAGAGCGGTGGACAGAGCGGTGGGCAGAGCGCTAGGCAGAGCGGTGGGCAGAGCGGTGGGCAGAGTGGTGGGCAGAGCAGAGCGGTGGGCAGAGTGGTGGGCAGAGCAGAGCGGTGGGCAGAGCGGTGGGCAGAGTGGTGGGCAGAGCAGAGCGGTGGGCAGAGTGGTGGGCAGAGCAGAGCGGTGGGCAGAGTGGTGGGCAGAGCAGAGCGGTGGGCAGAGCGGAGGGCAGAGCGGAGGGCAGAGCGGTGGGCAGAGTGGTGGGCAGAGTGGTGGGCAGAGCAGAGCGGTGGGCAGAGCAGAGCGGTGGGCAGAGCAGAGCGGTGGGCAGAGTGGTGGGCAGAGCAGAGCGGTGGGCAGAGCGGTGGGCAGAGCAGAGCGGTGGGCAGAGCAGAGCGGTGGGCAGAGCAGAGCGGTGGGCAGAGCAGAGCGGTGGGCAGAGCGGTGGGCAGAGCAGAGCGGTGGGCAGAGCAGAGCGGTGGGCAGAGCAGAGCGGTGGGCAGAGCAGAGCGGTGGGCAGAGCAGTGGTGGGCAGAGCAAAGCGGTGGGCAGAGCGGTGGGCAGAGCGGTGGGCAGAGTGGTGGGCAGAGCAGAGCGGTGGGCAGAGCAGAGCGGTGGGCAGAGCAGAGCGGTGGGCAGAGCGGTGGGCAGAGCGGTGGGCAGAGCGGTGGGCAGAGCAGAGTGGTGGGCAGAGCAGAGCGGTGGGCAGAGCGGTGGGCAGAGCGGTGGGCAGAGCGGTGGGCAAGCGGTGGGCAGAGCAGAGCGGTGGGCAGAGCAGAGCGGTGGGCAGAGTGGTGGGGGGAAATATTCAAAAACAGTGATACAAGTAGTAAAACAATTACTAAACCTATACAGTTCTCGTCTCCCACGCCAATATTATTGATAACATTATTTAAAGCTGCACTTTAGTCGCATACATTCACACAAGCTGATCGTTAGAGTTCACGTGACATTCTCTTGACTGTTGCCATGACATGAGGTGGGTGGGTGGCTAGCTACTATTTGATTTTCGTTCTCTCAACATTTTAGGCTAGCCGATTTAAAATTAGAAGTTGACCGATTAATCGGCATGGCCGATTTCAAGTTTTCATAACAATCGGTAATCAGCATTTTTGGATGCCGATTATGTCCGATTACATTGCACTCCATGAGGAGACTGTGTGGCAGGCTGACCCCCTATTACGCGAGTGCAGCAAGGAGCCAAGGTAAGTTGCTAGCTAGCATTAAACTTATCTTATAAAAAAAAACAATCAATCTTAACATAATCACTAGTTAACTACACATGGTTGATGATATTACTAGTTTATCTAGCTTGTCCTGCGTTGCATATAATCAATGCGATGCCTGTTAATTTATCATTGAATCACAGCCTACTTCGCCAAACGGGTGATGATTTAACAGGCGAATTCACGAAAAAAAGCACTGTCATTGCACCAATGTACCTAACCATAAACATCAATGCCTTTCTTAAAATCAATACACAAGTATATTAAACCTGTATATCTAGTTAAAATAAATTCATGTTAGCAGGCAATATTAACTAGGGAAATTGTGTCACTTCTCTTCCGTTCTGTGCAAGCAGAGTCAGGGTATATGCAGCAGTTTGGGCCGCCTGGCTCGTTGCGAACTGTGTGAAGACCATTTCTTGCTAACAAAGACCATAATTAATTTTCCAGAATTTTACATAATTATGACATAACATTGAATGTTGTGCAATGTAACAGCAATATTTAGACTTATTGATGCCACCCGTTCGATAAAATATGGAACGGTTCTGTATTTCACTGAAAGAGTAAGAGTTTTGTTTTCGAAATGATAGTTTCCGGATTTGACCATATTACAGACATTATTTTAACAGTTATAGAAAACACTCTAAAGTTTCTAACTAAATCTACCAATTATATGGATTTAACAGTTTACAGTTTACTGGGTTGGCAAAATCTTGGCTCTCTCTAATTCTCTCCTTCTCTCTTTCTTTCTCTCTCTCGGAGGACCTGAGCCCTAGGACCATACGTCAGGACTACCGGGCATGATGACTCCTTGCTGTCCCCAGTCCGCCTGGCCTTGCTGCTATTCCAGTTTCAACTGTTCTGCCTGCGGTTACGGAACCCCTACCTGTCCCAGACCTGCTGTTTTCAACTCTTAATGATCGGCTATGAAAAGCCAACTGACATTTATTCCTGATTATTATTTGACCATGCTTGTCATTTATGAACATTTTGAAAATCTTGGCTCTCTCTAATTTTCTCCTTCTCTCTCTCTCTCGGAGGACCTGAGCCCTAGGACCATACGTCAGGACTACCGGGCATGTTGACTCCTTGCTGTCCCCAGTCCACCTGGCCTTGCTGCTATTCCAGTTTCAACTGTTCTGCCTGCGGTTATGGAACCGCCACCTGTCCCAGACCTGCTGTTTTCAACTCTTAATGATCGGCTATGAAAAGCCAACTGAAAATTATTCATGATTATTATTTGACCATGCTTGTCACTTATGAACATTTTGAACATCTTGGCATAGTTCTGTTATAATCTCCACCCGGCACAGCCAGAAGAGGACTGGCCACCCCTCATAGCCTGGTTCCTCTCTAGGTTTCTTCCTAGGTTTTGGCCTTTCTAGGGAGTTTTTCCTAGCCACCGTGCTTCTACACCTGCATTGCTTGCTGTTTGGGGTTTTAGGCTGGGTTTCTGTACAGCACTTCGAAATATTAGCTGATGTACGAAGGGCTATATAAAATAAACTTGATTGATACTTTGGGCATGCTTTTCATCCAGACGTGAAAATACTGCCCCCTATCCCAAACAGGTTAATGACAAAAGGCTCGTATTTCTGTGTTTATTATATTATAATTAAGTCTATGATTTGATATTTGATAGAGCAGTCTGACTGAGCGGTGGTAGGCAGCAGCAGGCTCGTAAGAACTCATTCAAACAGCACTTTCCTGCGTTTGCAATGCTTGAAGCACAGTGCTGTTTATGACTTCAAGCCTATCAACTCCCGAGATTAGGCTGGCAATACTAAAGTACCTATTAGAATATCCAATAGTCAAAGGTAAATTAAATACAAATGGTAGAGAAATAGTCCTATAATAACTACAACCTAAAACTTCTTACCTGGGAATATTGAAGACTCATGTTAAAAGGAACCACCAGCTTTCATATGTTCTCATGTTCTGAGCAAGGAACTTAAACGTTAGCTTTCTTACATGGCACATATTGCACTTTTACTTTCTACTCCCACACTGTTTTTGCATTATTTAAACCAAATTGAACATGTTTCATTATTTATTTGAGGCTAAATAGATTTTATTTATGTATTATCTTAAGTTAAAATAAAAGTGTTCATTCAGTACTGTTGTAATTGTCATTATTACAAATATATATATTTTTTTAATATATTTTTATTTTTAAATTAATATATATATATTTTTTTAAATATATATAAAAATAAATCAGCCAATTAATCATTATCAGTTTTTTTTGGTCCTCCAATAATCGGTATCGGTGTTGAAAAATCATAAATCGGTCGACCTCTATTTAAAATAGCTTCAAAACATGTCTATGGGCTATTCAAAGAGTAGTGTGACCTGTAACAGGATCAGAGCCATCAATAAAGCACCGCATAACGCAGCAGGTATGTTGTATACCACACGAGGGAAAGAGGCCCGGGGCTACACATGGGGGGGGGCGGGGGTGTGGAGAAGTGGGCACGACTCGCACGTATGACACCAGCATCTATAGGTAACTGCCAAAATAAAGGAACCGCCAACATAAAGTAGTCTTCATAGGGCGTTGGGCAACCACGAGTCAGAACATGCCCCTTGAAATAGATTCCACAACTGTTCTGGAACTCTATTGGAGGGCTGTGACACCATTCTTCCATCATTTTGTTGTCTTGTTGACTGTGGTGGGAAAACGCTGTCTCAGACGCCGCTCCAGAATCTCCCATAAGTGTTCAATTGGGTTGAGATCTGGTGACTGAGACGGCCATGGCATATGGCTAACATCGTTTTCATGCTCATCAAACTCATTCAGTGACCCTGTGGATGGGGACATTGTCACTTTATTTGGGGCATAGCCATGGTATCCCCGAGCTATACATGACCCTAAGCATGATGGGATGTTAACTGCCTAATTAACTCAGGAACCACACCTGTGTAGAAGGACTTGCTTTCAATATTCTTTGTATCCCTCATTTACTGAAGTGTTTCCTTTACTTTGGAAGTTACCAAAGTACATGCGTTCATTACAGAAACCATTTAAGAACCAAAATGGAAGCAGAGCAAAACAAAAGTTTCTATTGGACTGCTGGCAGAAGAAATATGGCCAGAGAAGCAGGAGATTGAAATTCACTCAACTTTATAGACTTTTTCCCTGTTAACACTATCAACGTTTTCCCTTTACTATGGCAATTGTGATCGAATCAACGCAATATTAGCAACTTACAATTAAACATTCAGAGACAAAACAAACTATGAAAAACGAAGTACGCAAGAGATTTTGTTGTACGCGGAACGCATCGGAGTAGGATTCTATTGCATTGACAGCCTATACTCTACACAGACCGGTGCGCCATAACCAATCAGAGCTGTACATTTGTTTATATCCTTCGCTAGTTGGTGAGTTATTAGCCCAGTTATAGATCATTTGTAGTCAGCAATGGGGGAGTGATTGCTTTCTGGAAGACCACAAAACGTGTGCATTTCTAGACATCTTTAAAAAGTGAGTCAGGTAAAATAGATTGTTTTTTTGTCTTAAAGGGGCAGTGTTCTATTTGGAGACACACATTGAATAAGCTAAGTAGCCAATGAGCACAGGGTAGCATAATATGTCAGATTCTCTCTAATAAATGGTATGGGAATAATGCGTTTTATTTCGTAAAGTGGTTTCTTGCATCAAAACATTTTCAGTCACATCCTTGTCTGAAGGACAAGTGGATAAACAAGCTAATGTCAAGCCCTGCATGATTTTTTCAAAAGTCTCATGGAATGTAGGCCTATATTGGGGTGGCAGGGAGCCTAGTGGTTAGAGTGTAGAGGCGGTAGGTAGCCTAGTGGTTAGAGTGTAGAGGCGGTAACCGAAAGGTTGCTAGATCGAATCCCCGAACGGACAAGGAAAATAAATCTGTCATTCTGCCCCTGAACAAGGCAGTTAACCCATTGTTCCTAGGCCGTCATTGAAAATAAGAACTTGTTCTTAACTGACTTGCCTAGTTAAATAAAATGTAAAAAATAAATACAACATTGGCTGAACGATAGAACAGCTATTTCCATGTTCAAATGTTACGGGATGTATTTTCTCCATTGTTTTTGATGGTAGGCCACTCTGGTAGGCGTAACTTATGATCAAATAGCCACAGTAGCCTACTGTTATAACTAACTTAAAGCAGGTACAGCCTCTGTTCACAGTAAACGCACGCCGGAAGGTGCACAGAATTTTCACAACGTTCAAGTTTGCCCTTAGCAGACCTGAAATTTGCTCAGTGGCGAAAAACATTTGTGACCATTGGGTAGGTCCCTCCCCGTTTCATTCAATAAACGTTTTGTAACTGAATTGGCAGAATGAATAGACCCCGTAACTAGCTATACTCCCTTGTCATTTATGGTTTATCCCATGTGTAACTCTGTTGTTGTTTTTGTCACACTGCTTTGTTTTATCTTGGTCAGGTCGCAGTTGTAAATGAGAACTTGTTCTCAACTGGCCTACCTGGTTAAATAAAGGTGAAATAAATCAATTTAAAAAAATTAAAAATGGTGCACTCAGAAATTCACAAAAGAACTGATGAATTTACGAACGTGCAACACACCCGTTGAATATGACCATCGTCAGCAAAATATTATAATAAATTTGCCAGCAACACAGTCAGTCACTAACGCTCTTGACAACATTAAAAACAGCCTAACCAGCTCTGCTAGGATCAGAGACAGGTGTTCTCTCATTTGTGTCTGACATAAATAATTATCTAAACTCTTTCGCTAAACAGTAGAAAGCAGATAATTCAGTCGATTTTCCAATTGGTCCTAGACTATGGCAACATCTATATGAACGCAGCGGCCACTTATTTAAAACTGTTAAAAGCAGTTTATCATAGCGCATGTTCTGCGGCACATGTGACAAATAAAATTTGATTTGATTTATTATGGGCAACAATTTTAAAGTACTCATCACTGCATTCTCTACCAGAAAGTTGGTTGGCCCTCTTTCACGTAGGTAGATACATTGCTGTTCTCATTTATAAAATAAAAGGTGTTAAAAAATAAATCATAATAAAAGTAGCTAGCAAGTTAGGCAACTTCAACCAGCCAAGGCTCAGATCAACCCCAGTCCTCCGCCAAAGCGTCCAGTAGGCGCTCTGAACGATCCGAGGGCGAAATGGTCTGAATTTAAGAAGACAACATTTTCACAACTCTCTGAATTAACGAGCGACCCAGAATACGCACTCTTGACACACTGGAGACAATTTACGAACACACCCTTTGATAGGATCAGAGAAGCTTGGTACTACAAAGCATATACAAAACACGCTAAACAGTACCGTTTGACAGCTAAATACCTAGTTCACTAATGTAGGTAGATAACCAAACAGGTGCAACAATACGGAAATGGTGAAAACGAGGAGCTGGCTTTCCTTAGCCGAGGTTGACGAGCTAACTGTTAACGTTAGTGAGAGTAGTGATACCCCATCAAACACACCGGCTGCTAGGAGGGGGAGGCGGCTCGAGGTCTACTGGACTTGTCTAGCTAAGCACACTGGTAAATGTCAAAATATTGGTAATAAACTGCATATCTCGCAGCAGCCGTGCAACATAATACACACCATTTACAAAATGTACATGTTGGTTTATTTTTTTAAATACAATCGGGTTAGCTACTCACTCAGAAAGAATCAGCTGATACAACGGTGACTCAGTAGACTACACGACTTCCGCATTCACGAGCGATGACCTATGCTTGGACCAATCAGCGAAAGTAAAGCATGCATTTGAACCAATGGTCATAGAGAATCCATACCCAATAACTGCGGAATAGCCAATGAAAGTTTATGACAGGTAAAAGCGCGGTTGTGTAGCCGCGTCAATGGCGTGCACACACCCACACCAAAGCCAATCAAGACAGATCGGTGCCTCTAGAATGGGTGGATTCGATTAGGACATGGTCCGTTATATGAACGGGCAACAGCGGTGGTGAGGGAGGAGTGCCGGTCTAAAATTGAACAGTGATCTACGCCACTTGATCATGCGTCAACATGGTGCATCGCCCAGAAACATACATCTTTTTCCATAAAATATATGTTTTAATTTTTGAACTATTTGTCATTGGGAAGGCAGATTAAGCAATAATTGTTGCATGTGAAAATACACAATCCTACTCATTACTCCGCGTGCTTAATTACATCACTTTTGTTTTGAGCAGACTTCACCGTGGGCGTTGAACGGGGCACCTGGCTCACGCCCGGGAGGCAGCCCGATTCCCAAGACGAATGCATTCAACTTTCACCTGGTACAAAACAAGTCTACCCGGGCACGGGGGCCATACTAATCGAATTCCCTCAATGTTGCTGGCAATCGCGCGGCATCAGAGGCGGCAGTGCCTGTGGGCGGTATTCTAGTGAAATGAGGGACCAATAGAAAATCACAGCGCGGCACAAACTGATCACATGCTATGGCGCGTCATCGGGAGCGTTGTTAAAGCGGTCGTGACTCAATTTGAAATCTATTGCGTCTAAAAACGTTCGTGCTCTTATCTGAGCTGACTATAGTAAACTCCAGGTGCGTCATGAGCCCCATAAGTCTACGGGAGCACAAAGCACAGGTTAAAGAATTTTCCTGAAACGGCTTTTTTCCCATGCAATCTAGAGCCAAAATCATTGTGCTTAATTCTATGTAAAAAAAAATATATATATATATAAATATGTTTTCTTTGCATATCTAAGCATACATGTTGAGCTGTCTTTATCCTCTAGACTGGTGTTTTTTTTTAAAGAAACTAAATATGCTTCTCTGCATCTCTGCTAAAATCTACCTAGATTATTAAAAGGAATGTGAGTGTTATTCAGTACATTTAATTATTGCTTGCTTTTTTAAAGTCTACCAACCTTGCCAGCAGGCATGCCAGCTAACACAGTTAGACAAGCTAGCTACTCTACCTTGATTGATAGCCAGAAATGGCTCCTGGGTAGGTCGTTTTGATTTTGGAAGATTGGAAACCTATCTAGGCTAGCTAAAGCCAACTTTATAAAATTGCTAGGTGGCTCTCATTACAGAGAAACATTATTATATATATTTTAAGGACATCTGAGGGGGCACGTACCACTGTGTCCCCATATGGGCATGACACCAGGGGCTTGAAATGTTACTGAGTACGGGAAAGGCAATCGCATGGCTGCGGTCACTGATAAGGGTGGAGAGCTGTTAATTTGGCTCTCCTATCTAAAGAGCCCATTTAGATTTTCTAATTTAATTTATTGTTGTTAGGTTCTAAATAAACAAGAGTAAAAACTACCCGAACAACTAGGAAAAGTTCAAACCAAGTTTAGTCACCCAATGGGTCAGACAGCGAAACAGATAAAGACATGTTTGCACCAGCACAAGTATATATATATATATACCCCCCTTTTAGGTGAAGTCTCCTCCTTTTCTCTAAACATTACATATTTGTTGCTAGGCAGGAAGTTAAATGATGTGGGTAATAAACTGTTCCTTCTCCCTTCATGTGACCTGACTTCGGCCCCCATTCCTCACTACTCCACAGCTCTCCACCCTTATCAGTGACATTCCAAGCCCCTGGCTCATATCCAACCTTAATTTACTCCACCATATGCATTCCTCCTACAGATAACCATTCACTTCTGGTGTAGCAAATATTTCAAAATACAGCCCAACAACTCAAACCAGACTGTGGCCCTTCTCCTCTCCATAGGATACCTGATGTCTAACAATAACATGTTCTGACAAAATGTAAACGTTGTGCATTCCCCTCTCTCCCTCAGTGACTTGATAAAGGATATTTCAAGTTTTATAAGTCAAAACCTGTCTTTGTTGAGTTCCTGGTCAGGTAGCCTAGTGGTTAGTGCGTTGGACCAGTAACCAAAAGGTTGCTGGATTAAATCCCCGAGCTGACAAGGTAAAAATCTGTTTTTCTGCCCCTGAATGAGGCAGTTAACCCACTGTTCCCCGGTAGGCCGTCATTGTAAATAAGAATTTGTTCTGAACTGACTTGCCTAGTTAAATAAAAATATGAGACAACAAAAGAGGAACATGAGAGAGAGAGACTGAAATTACAACAAATCAATCATTAAAGGCCCAATGCAGTCAAAAATGTAAATTTCTGATATATAAACGCAACATGTAAAGTTTTGGTCCCATGAGCTGAAATAAAAGATCCCAGACATTTTCCATACGCACAAAAATCTTGTTTCTCTCAAATGTTATGCACATATTTGTTTAGTGAGCATTTCTCCTTTGCCAAGATAATCCATCCACCTGACAGGTGTGGCATATCAAGAAGCTGATTAAACAGTATGATCATTACACAGATGCTTTTTTCATTTTTATTTCACCTTTATTTAACCAGGTAGGCCAGTTGAGAACAAGTGTTCTCATTTACAACTGCGACCTGGCCAAGATAAAGCAAAGCAGTGCGTCACAAACAACAACACAGAGTTACACATGGAATAAACAAACATACAGTCAATAACACATTAGAAAAAGTCTATATGCAGTGTTTGCAGAAGAGGTAGAATAAGGGAGGTAAGGCAATAAATAGGCCATAGTGGTGAAATAATTACAATATAGCAATTAAACACTGGAGTGATAGATGTGCAGAAGATGAATGTGCAAGTTGAGATACTGGGGTGCAAAGGAGCAAAAATAAATAACAGTATGGGGATGAGGTAGCTGGATGTGCTATTTACAGATGGGCTATGTACAGGTACAGTGATCTGTGAGCTGCTCTGACAGCTGATACTCAAAGTTAGTGAGTGAGATATGAGTCTCCAGCTTCAGTGATTTTTGCAGTTCGTTCCAGTCATAGGCAGCAGAGAACTGGAAGGAAAGGCGGCCAAAGGAGAAATTGGCTTTGGGGGTGACCAGTGAAATATACCTGCTGGAGCGCTTGCTACGGGTGGGTGATGCTATGGTGACCAGTGAGCTGAGATAAGTCGGGGCTATACTTAGCAAAGACTTATAGATGACCTGGAGCCAGTGGGTTTGGCGACGAATATGAAGCGAGGGCCAGCCAACGAGAGCATACAGGTCACAGTGGTGGGTAGCATATGGGGCTTTGGTGACAAAACAGATGGCACTGTGATAGACTGCATCCAATTTGCTGAGTAGGGTGTTGGAGGCGCTGGGGACAATAAAAGGCCACTCTAAAATGTGCAGTTTTGTTACACAACACAATGCCACAGATGTCTCAAGTGTTGAGGGAGTGTGCAGTTAGCATGCTGACTGCAGGAATGTCCACCAGAGCTTTTGTCAGAGAATTTAGTGTTCATTTCTCTACCATAAGCTGCCTCCAACATCGTTTTAGAGAATTTGGCAGTACGTCCAACCGGCCTCACAACCACAGACCACGTGTATGGCTGTTTGCTGATTTCAACATTGTGTACAGAGTTCCCCATGGTGGCGGTGGGGTTATGGTATGGGTCGGCATAAGCTACGGACAACAAACACAATTGCATTTTACCGATGGCAATTTGAATGCACAGAGAAACCGTGATGAGATCCTGAGGCCCATTGTCGTGCCATTCATCCTCCTCCATCACCTCATGTTTCAGCATGATAATGCACGGCCGCATGTTGCAAGGATCTGTACACAATTCCTGGAAGCTGAAAATGTTCTTCCATGGCCTGCATACTCACCAGACGTGTCACCCGTTGAGCTTGTTTGGTATGCTCTGGAACAACGTGCACGACAGCGTGTTCCAGTTCCCGCCAATATCCAGCGACCTCACACAGCCATTGAAGAGGAGTGGGACAACATTCCACAGGCCACAATCAACAGCCTGATCAACTCTATGTGAAGGAGATGTGTCACGCTGCATGTGGCAAAATGGTGGTCTCACCAGATATGGAGATACCTAGTCAGTTGTACAACTGAAATGTGTCAGGGAGGGCTGGCGTCATCAACATCCACGTCATCAGCATCCGGGGAACAGTGGGTTAACTACCATCCGGGGAACAGTGGGTTAACTACCATCCGGGGGAACAGTGGGTTAACTGCCATCCGGGGGAACAGTGGGTTAACTACCATCCGGGGAACAGTGGGTTAACTGCCATCCGGGGAACAGTGGGTTAACTGCCATCCGGGGAACAGTGGGTTAACTGCCATCCGGGGGAACAGTGGGTTAACTACCATCCGGGGGAACAGTGGGTTAACTGCCATCCGGGGAACAGTGGGTTAACTACCATCCGGGGAACAGTGGGTTAACTACCATCCGGGGGAACAGTGGGTTAACTGCCATCCGGGGGAACAGTGGGTTAACTACCATCCGGGGGAACAGTGGGTTAACTGCCATCCGGGGAACAGTGGGTTAACTACCATCCGGGGAACAGTGGGTTAACTGCCATCCGGGGGAACAGTGGGTTAAATGCCATCCGGGGAACAGTGGGTTAACTACCATCCGGGGGAACAGTGGGTTAACTACCATCCGGGTCCAGTGGGTTAACTACCATCCGGGGGAACAGTGGGTTAACTAACATCCGGGGAACAGTGGGTTAACTACCACCCGGGGGAACAGTGGGTTAACTGCCATCCGGGGGAACAGTGGGTTAACTACCATCCGGGGGAACAGTGGGTTAACTACCATCCGGGGAACAGTGGGTTAACTGCCATCCGGGGGAACAGTGGGTTAACTGCCATCCGGGGGAACAGTGGGTTAACTGCCATCCGGGGGAACAGTGGGTTACCTGCCATCCGGGGGAACAGTGGGTTACCTGCCATCCGGGGGAACAGTGGGTTAAATGCCATCCGGGGGAACAGTGGGTTAACTGCCATCCGGGGGAACAGTGGGTTAACTACCATCCGGGGAACAGTGGGTTAACTGCCATCCGGGGGAACAGTGGGTTAACTACCACCCGGGGGAACAGTGGGTTAACTGCCATTCAGAGAACAGTGGGTTACCTGCCATCCGGGGGAACAGTGGGTTAACTGCCATCCGGGGGAACAGTGGGTTAACTGCCATCCGGGGGAACAGTGGGTTAACTGCCATCCGGGGGAACAGTGGGTTAACTGCCATCCGGGGGAACAGTGGGTTAACTGCCATCCGGGGGAACAGTGGGTTAACTGCCATTCAGAGAACAGTGGGTTACCTGCCATCCGGGGAACAGTGGGTTAACTGCCTTGCTCTGCGGCAGAATGGCAGGTTTTTACCTTGTCAGCTCGGGGATTCGATCCAGCAACCTTTCAGTTACTGGCCCAACACCTCCACCCATCAGGCTAGAGATGGACTGGTTCTCTTATCCATGCCGCTACCTTTAAGTTATGTGACCATTTCCAGTCATGTAATATCCATAGATTAGGGCCTAAGGAATTTAGTTCAATTTACAGATTTTCTTATATGAACTGTAGCTCAGTAAAATCTTTGAAATTGTTGCATTTTGTATCTATGTTTTTGTTTCGTATACTTTCACACTATGAGGTTGAAATAATACTGTGAAATTGTGAAAATTATGATAATGCCGTTTTAGTGTAAAAGCTGTTTGAAAAGACCGCCTGAAATGTCAGCCTGTGTTGGCGGGATGTAAATTATTTAATAGACCAATAAGAAAGAGTTTCAAACCTCTCTGCCAATAACAGCTAGTTTTCAGTTTCCCCCTCCCCACTCAGACCACTCCCAGAAAGTCCTAGACAAATTCTTGTTTGAGAAATTGTTATTTTCTATTAAGCTATTTTTTGTTGTTGACCATTTTAATTTAAAACAGTCACAGGAAGGTACTTAATTGTTACCCAGAAATATTTGTTAGTGAGATAAAAACAGATGAATTGGACCTTTTAATATAAGAGGCACACACACACACACACACACACACACACACACACACACACACACACACACACACACACACACACACACACACACACACACACACACACACACACACACATAATCATGTCATATGTCACCTGTATGTTAGGGACTTTGCCCTCTGATTCTTATTTAAATATATCAAACGGACATTCTAGACGATTCTGACTAACAGTTTGGGGAAGTTCCTGTTTCAGCATGACAAAACCCCCATACACAAAGCGAGGTCCATACAGAAATTGTTTGTCGAGATCAGTGTGGAAGAACTTGTCTGGCCTGCACAGAGCTCTGACCTCAACCCCATCGAACACCTTTGGGATGAATTGGAACGCCGACTGCGAGCCAGGCCTAATTGCTCAATGTCAGTGCGAAACCTCACTAATGCTCTTGTGGCTGAATTGACGCGAGTCCCCACAGCAATGTTCCAACATTTACTGGTAAGCCTTCCCAGAAGAGTGGTTGCTATTATAGCAGCAAAGGGGGGACCAACTGCATATTAATGCCAATGATTTTGGAATGAAATGTTCGATGAGCAGGTGTCCACATACTTATGGCCATGTAGTATGTCTTTCTGTTTTGTTGTTTCCTTCGGGGTAGAAGTCCTTTTAGTGATAATTTGAAGTGAGATCTATTTATCTTTATTGGGTGTTAAAAGTGAATTCTGTCCCATAAAAATGGTTACACAATATCACTCTGGACTAACCTGTTATCAAATCAAATCACATTTTATTGGTCACGTACACATGGCTAGCAGATGTTATTGCGAGTGTAGCGAAATGCTTGTGCTTCTAGTTCCGACAGTGCAGCAATATCTAACATGTAATCTAACAATTTCACAACAGCTACCTAATACACACAAATCTAAGTAAAGGAATGGAATGAGAATATGTAAACATATAAACATTTTGAGGCACCTTTTCACTGTTTGAGAGAAAGTGAAAATGAAAGCCCATACAAATGTTCTTCGTGTCACACAGACAGTTATGAAATCAAAAGACACTTTTAGATTTCTCCATAGACTATTTGTAAAGGACTAGAAGGTTCTCTGTGTTCACTCAGATGGTACGGGAGAAGATGGAGCTACAGCTCCATCTAGAGGTGAGCTGGGTCATTCAAGGAGAATTCTCAAGCCAGAATTCCTCTATATCAGATGATGAATAATAAGCCTTGTTTACACCTTGCGCTAACATGCGAGTTTGGCGATCTGATCAATATGCTCCAATCACTATGGATTTATTTATTTACACTAAACTACAACAATGTAAACGCATCATGTAAAGTGTTGGTCCCATGTTTCACGAGCTGAAATTGGTTTACATCCCTGTTAGTAATAATTTGTCCTTTGCCAAGATAATCCATCCACCTGACAGGTGCGGCATATCAAGAAGCTGATTAAACAGCACGATCATTACACAGGTGCACCTTGTGGTGGGGACAATAAAAGGCCACTCTAAAATGTGCAGTTTTGTCACACAACACAATGCCACAATGTCTCAAGTGTTGAGGGAGCTGTGCAATTGGCACGCTGACTGCAGGAATGTCCACCGGAGAGCGGTTGCCAGAGGATGTAATGTTCATTTCTCTACCATAAGCTGCCTCCAACATTGTTTTAGAGAATTTGGCAGGAGGTCCAACCGGCCTCACAACCACAGACCATGTGTATGGTGTCGTGTGGGCGAGCGGTTTGTTGATGTCAACATTGTGAACAGAGTGCCCCATGGTGGCAGTGGGGTTATGGTATGGGCAGGTATAAGCTACGGACAAACACAATTACATTTTATCGTTGGCAATTTGAACGCACAAAAATACTGTGACGAGATCCTGAGGCCCATTTTCTTTTGAGGTATCTGTGACCAACAGATGTTATATCTGTATTCCCAAATCATGTGAAATCCATAGATTAAGGCCTAATGAATTTATTTCAATTGACTGATTTCCTTATATGAACTGTAACTCAGTAAAATCTTTGAAATTGTTGCATGTTGCATTTATATTTTTCTTCAGTATATTTTACCAGGGAGTCATTCTGAGACCAAGGTCTCTTTTACAGATGAGCCCTGAATTACTAGCCTGACGACCAACACTCAATTCTTCCGCTGCTCTGTCGTTCCCGACATTCTTTAGTCTGAGACTGCTCTGTCGTTCCCGACATTCTTTAGTCTGAGACTGCTCTGTCGTTCCCGACATTCTTTAGTCTGAGACTGCTCTGTCGTTCCCGACATTCTTTAGTCTGAGACTGCTCTGTCGTTCCCGACATTCTTTAGTCTGAGACTGCTCTGTCGTTCCCGACATTCTTTAGTCTGAGACTGCTCTGTCGTTCCCGACATTCTTTAGTCTGAGACTGCTCTGTCGTTACCGACATTCTTTAGTCTGAGACTGCTCTGTCGTTCCCGACATTCTTTAGTCTGAGACTGCTCTGTCGTTCCCGACATTCTTTAGTCTGAGACTGCTCTGTCGTTACCGACATTCTTTAGTCTGAGACTGCTCTGTCGTTCCCGACATTCTTTAGTCTGAGACTGCTCTGTCGTTACCGACATTCTTTAGTCTGAGACTGCTCTGTCGTTCCCGACATTCTTTAGTCTGAGACTGCTCTGTCGTTCCCGACATTCTTTAGTCTGAGACTGCTCTGTCGTTCCCGACATTCTTTAGTCTGACACTGCTCTGTCGTTACCGACATTCTTTAGTCTGAGACTGCTCTGTCGTTACCGACATTCTTTAGTCTGAGACTGCTCTGTCGTTCCCGACATTCTTTAGTCTGAGACTGCTCTGTCGTTCCCGACATTCTTTAGTCTGAGACTGCTCTGTCGTTCCCGACATTCTTTAGTCTGAGACTGCTCTGTCGTTACCGACATTCTTTAGTCTGAGACTGCTCTGTCGTTACCGACATTCTTTAGTCTGAGACTGCTCTGTCGTTCCCGACATTCTTTAGTCTGAGACTGCTCTGTCGTTCCCGACATTCTTTAGTCTGAGACTGCTCTGTCGTTACCGACATTCTTTAGTCTGAGACTGCTCTGTCGTTCCCGACATTCTTTAGTCTGAGACTGCTCTGTCGTTCCCGACATTCTTTAGTCTGAGACTGCTCTGTCGTTCCCGACATACTTTAGTCTGACACTGCCATCATTGAAGTTGTTTGAGGTGATGAGGGGCACTGTACAAAATAATGTCATCGGCAATTGTCTCTAACCAATCAGAGTATCAAAGCCAATGACACATTTTCAAACCACCGCTTTAATCACGTGTGTTCTGTCTCTGACCCAACACATCGGTTTCTGGGACCAATCACAGAGCCCCCGAATGTGTTTGAATTCAGTGAAGGGTTGAGAAGGTACTCAGATCCAGACTCATTAGTGAGAAGAAACTAACGTCTGTGGGCGTGGTGTAGCGTTTGGCCCGGAGCAAGGAGTATGCAGTAGCCAGCAGTAGCCAGGCAACTGAATTATAGAACAATTACAAAAATACACACATGAAAACAAAATACCAAAAACACCCCAACTAAACCAAAACTATCTGATCAAGGTTTGTCGCATCAACACATTGTATTAAAATGTATATCTTATCTATCCACTGTGTCGGCATGGTGACCAGATTAGCCGGTGTCTTACTGTATGAAAACTATTTGACAGATATTCTTTCAAAATAATATAAACGTTTTTATTTTAAGACAACTACTGATGACATATGTCATTGGTGCCACCTGTCAATGATTTTAGAGGCCGGTATAATAATGATTTAAAAGGTTTGACCATCCAGATCGGTTTACACTTAATTAATATCCAGACACAATGCGTGCTTGACTACCTTCAGAGGTGGTCAGGAAGATCTGATCGTAATGTGTCTTTTAATCGTCTACACCTGTCTTAGAATGTGGATAGGAGATTAGGACAAAGGACGCATGTTAGCACCAGGTATAAACGGGGCCATAGAGTGTTTCAATCAGAGTAATTGCTAAACTAAGATCATAATGAACATGTGGGGGGATTTGATCCTAGATCAGAATTCCTACTGAGACATTTTGTGAATATGGATCCTGGAGATGCCCAATCATGTCCCCCTTTTTTTTTTTTTACACTATTCACCAGCTAAGAGAGTGTGTTTAAAGGGCATTAAATGAAAGCTGGGGAGAGAAGCTAAGACTGGAATATTGAGTGGAGTTGTCAGTAAATTTCCTGTACCGTAGGTCTACTGTAAATCATTTCCCTTCTTCTTCTTCTTAGGCGTCACAAGGGGTAATACCTAACAACGATGTCCATTGTGGCTAACCTGTCAACTATCTACCATAGATGAAAAACAGGCTACTGTTACAGCGCGATGACAACCTGTGTGACCTCGTCCCCGGGCTACTACACACAGCTTCCAATCTTAGAGAAGTAGTCTGGTTCATGGTGCTTGAGAATGTAGCCTACAAGGACTGAACACGGTCCTGCTTGTTAAGGCAGAGGAGGCTTCTAGAAGGAGCTCGATATTGTACTGGAGACATGATGACAACACCTGGCAAACACTGGACGATTGGGACAGCCAGTAACCGGGGGCCTCTGGATCCCTTGTGCTCGTCAGGTAAGGGGGGGAAAGAGGGTTGGAGGCGGACTCCAGGGTGGTGTTGACCCCAAAAGACCAATCACCACAGGTCCTCTGGCCACTACTTAAGGCCTGTGTGGGGACAGCCAGCGCTCTAGCCTGTAAACTTCTCTCTTCTTGATCAGTCATCGCTGTCCGGACAGAACCATAGCATGGTGAGTAAGTCTGCTGCCTCCCGTGATGGGTGTACATGGGGTTTCAGAGAGGATGGGTCATTTTACAACTGTACAACGGTGTAATAGTTGACAGAATTGTTCAGGTAGTATATTACCCAGCAGCAGTCTGGAGTATCATTTGGTTCCAGACGTGTTGTGTCATGACTGTAGATGGGTTTATTAATTCATACGTGTATTGTACTGTATTGTACTGTATTGTATTGTATTGTATTGTGTGAACTCTGATTTGGAATACTATCCTTTAACTGTGCACATGGCCCACACAGCCGTTGGGGATGCTGCCGTACACCTCACATGTAACATGCCACACATGTAAGGAATAACACAATCAAAGGTTTCTGATATTAGGGGGAAACATGTTAACATGCATCAAAGATGATTGGTTTTTCATATTTCTCTGCAGACTACCTACACAGATAAAGGGGAGAAGGTAAGTCCATCATCATCATCATCATCAGCAGCAGCATTTCTACATAACACTTCAGTGGTGGATCTTTGAGTTGATGATGAAATAAGGAGAAATATTCACGTTCTCTGGTTGCTTGGGTTACAACTTCTGTTTTAATGAGAAATGACCAACAAGCGGACTAACCGTCCATATGGAGAGGGGAGTTTGTGAATATACATTTTTTTTGATACAGTATTATTATATATATTTGTTTCCTTTTTTACCTTTTAGCCCGAGAAGGGAAAATTTGTAAAGTTCCACCATGTGACCTTCTGGGTGGGCAATGCCAAACAGGTGAGTCTTTAAAGTCCTCCCCGAAAATAGACTGAAGATAAATGGAGACTTAACAAGGTATCCATCATGATCATGTCATCATATGCTGTATGATTTTTTGTTTTGTTGACATGGCGTAACAACTTATTATTGGTTATATCACATTCTCAGACTCACAATGAGTGATTACGGTAGCACTCATGAGAGCTGGACAACATGCACAGCAGGATGACATTTTGTCCTGAATGGACTTTGCTTTCTAAAGGGAGGCTAACTCAGGTCATTGATCTTATGCTAGTTGACATTGGGCTTTCTCTCTGTGAAACAAACTGAGTTAACAGTCCAGAACGGGGAGACGTGTTTTTCTATCTTTCTGAAAAAGCACAAAATGTTCCTGAACTTACAAGCCTTTTATAGCCATATATCGAACTGACAAATGGACTACTGTAGTAAAAACCAGGGTTGGGTCATTTATAATTAAATCAGTCAATACAGGGTGTGATTTTAATTTAAAATTCAGTTATTGAAGTTATTGAAAATATATGGCCTTTTTTTCCAATTATTGAATTGGAATTTCAGTTTTTTTCCCCCCTGAATTGACTGACTTCAATTAGAATTGACCCCCAACCCTGTTAAAAACTATGACACGGTTGGAGGTATATCATTTCTGTAATAGCTGACTTAATCTTTGCGGAACCAGAGGGGCAACAGGTGGGCGTTTACTGGGTAAACAAAACGTTAGCAACTTCAAAAGGCCTAAAAGTTCATTCAACCGCACTATGAAAGCATATGGGTCACATGCTACGTACAGGGTTGAGCAAACACACACACACACACACACACACACACACACACACACACACACACACACACACAGACACACACACACACACACACACACACACACACACACACACACACACACACACACACACACAGACACACACACACACACACACACACACACACACACACACAGAGACACACACACACACACACACACACACACACACACACACACACACACACACACACAGAGACACACACACACACACACACACACACACACACACACACACACACACACACACACACACACACACACACACACACAGAGACACACACACACACAGACACAGACACAGACACACACACACACACACACACACACACACACACACACACACACACACACACACACACACACACACACACACACAGTGAAACACCAGGGTTGACATCTTGTGTAAGTCAATGTTCCTTTATTTAATGGGTACCTACGTAAGAACTTTATTTAATGGGTACCTACGTAAGAACTTTATTTAATGGGTACCTACGTAAGAACTTTATTTAATGGGTACCTACGTAAGAACTTTATTTAATGGGTACCTACGTAAGAACTTTATTTAATGGGTACCTACGTAAGAACTTTATTTAATGAGTACCTACGTAAGAACTTTATTTATTTAATGGGTACCTACGTAAGAACTTTATTTATTTAATGGGTACCTACGTAAGAACTTTATTTAATGGGTACCTACGTAAGAACTTTATTTATTTAATGGGTACCTACGTAAGAACTTTAATTATTTAATGGGTACCTACGTAAGAACTTTATTTATTTAATGGGTACCTACGTAAGAACTTTATTTATTTAATGGGTACCTACGTAAGAACTTTATTTATTTAATGGGTACCTACGTAAGAACTTTATTTATTTAATGGGTACCTACGTAAGAACTTTATTTATTTAATGGGTACCTACGTAAGAACTTTATTTATTTAATGGGTACCTACGTAAGAACTTTATTTATTTAATGGGTACCTACGTAAGAACTTTATTTAATGGGTACCTACGTAAGAACTTTATTTATTTAATGGGTACCTACGTAAGAACTTTATTTATTTAATGGGTACCAACGTAAGAACTTTAATTATTTAATGGGTACCTACGTAAGAACTTTAATTATTTAATGGGTACCTACGTAAGAACTTTAATTATTTAATGGGTACCTACGTAAGAGCTTTATTTATTTAATGGGTACCTACGTAAGAACTTTATTTATTTAATGGGTACCTACGTAAGAACTTTATTAATTTAATGGGTACCTACGCAAGAACTTTATTTATTTAATGGGTACCTACGTAAGAACTTTATTTATTTAATGGGTACCTACGTAAGAACTTTATTTAATGGGTACCTACGTAAGAACTTTATTTATTTAATGGGTACCTACGTAAGAACTTTATTTATTTAATGGGTACCTACGTAAGAACTTTATTTATTTAATGGGTACCTACGTAAGAACTTTATTTATTTAATGGGTACCTACGTAAGAACTTTATTTAATGGGTACCTACGTAAGAACTTTATTTATTTAATGGGTACCTACGTAAGAACTTTATTTATTTAATGGGTACCAACGTAAGAACTTTAATTATTTAATGGGTACCTACGTAAGAACTTTAATTATTTAATGGGTACCTACGTAAGAACTTTATTTATTTAATGGGTACCTACGTAAGAACTTTATTTATTTAATGGGTACCAACGTAAGAACTTTAATTATTTAATGGGTACCTACGTAAGAACTTTAATTATTTAATGGGTACCTACGTAAGAACTTTATTTATTTAATGGGTACCTACGTAAGAACTTTATTTATTTAATGGGTACCTACGTAAGAACTTTATTTAATGGGTACCTACGTAAGAACTTTATTTATTTAATGGGTACCTACGTAAGAACTTTAATAAAACACATATGTTCTGTTTATTAATGGGTTACCTATGGGTTATTATCTGTTTATTAATGTGTTGTGTATGGGTTATTATCTGTTTATTAATGTGTTGTGTATGGGTTATTATCTGTTTATTAATGTGTTGTGTATGGGTTATTATCTGTTTATTAATGTGTTGTGTATGGGTTATTATCTGTTTATTAATGTGTTGTGTATGGGTTATTATCTGTTTATTAATGTGTTGTGTATGGGTTATTAATGTGTTATGTATGGTTATGAATGGGTTATAAATATGTTATGTATGGATTATGAATATGTTATGTATGGGTTATTAATGGGTTATGTATGGGTTATTAATATGTTATGTATGGGTTATTAATGGGTTACCTATGGGTTATTAATGTGTTATGTATGGGTTATTAATGTGTTATGTATGGGTTATTAATGTGTTATGTATGGGTTATTAATGTGTTGTGTATGGGTTATTAATGTGTTATGTATGGGTTATTAATGTGTTGTGTATGGGTTATTAATGTGTTATATATAGGTTATTAATGTGGTATGTATGGATTATAAATGTGTTATATATGGGTTATTAATGTGTTATGTATGGATTATTAATATGTTATGTATGGGTTATTAATGTGTTATGCATGGGTTATTAATGTGTTATGTATGGATTATAAATGTGTTATATATGGGTTATTAATGTGTTATATATGGGTTATTAATGTGTTATGTATGGGTTATTAATATGTTATGTATGGGTTATTAATGTGTTATGTATGGTTATGAATGGGTTATGAATATGTTATGTATGGATTATGAATATGTTATGTATGGGTTATTAATGGGTTATGTATGGGTTATTAATCTGTTATGTATGGGTTATTAATGTGTTATGTATGGGTTCTGTATGGGTTATTCATGTGTTATGTATGGTTATGAATGGGTTATGAATATGTTATGTATGGATTATGAATATGTTATGTATGGGTTATTAATGTGTTATGTATGGGTTATTAATATGTTATGTATGGGTTATTAATGTGTTATGTATGGTTATTAATGTGTTATGTATGGGTTCTGTATGGGTTATTAATGTGTTATGTATGGATTATTAATGTGTTACCTATGGGTTATTAATGTGTTATGTATGGTTATTAATGTGTTATGTATGGGTTATTAATGTGTTATGTATGGGTTCTGTATGGGTTATTAATGTGTTATGTATGGATTATTAATGTGTTACCTATGGGTTATTAATGTGTTATGTATGGGTTATGTATGGATTATTAATGTGTTACCTATGGGTTATTAATGTGTTATGTATGGGTTATTAATGTGTTAAGTAGGGGTTATTAATGTGTTATGTATGGGTTATTAATGTGTTATGCAACCCTTATGAATTCTCTATGCAGGCAGCTGTGTTCTACTGTGACAAGATGGGCTTCGAGCCCGTGGCCTACAAGGGTCTGGAGACAGGCAGTCGAGAGGTGGTGTCCCATGTCATCAAACAGGACAAGGTAGCGTACAGCATCTCATACCCACTTCTGGACACGTAGAAAAGCTTTCTCTGACCCACTAATCCCAGACTAAAAATAAATATCCATATGAAAGTGTTCTTAGTCCAAGACTAGACGAGGATGTGTCTGGGAAACTGGCCCGTGGTTGGTCTCGAGCTTTTAAAACTCCAACTTTGACTGACTTTTAATACCTTCATGTGATGAAGTATTGATCACGTTGTTCTTTATTCCTCACCCAGATATTATTTGTCTTCGAATCTGCTCTGAATCCAGGAAATGAAGGCAGGTTTTCTTCTCCAAGTCAACATCTTTAAAAGGCTACATTTCTGATATAGACCTGGTATGAAAGATCAACAGTCAGTCATATAAGGTTATGTTTAAAAGTTGTCTTTTCTCTCAGAAATGGGGGAACACTTGATGAAGCATGGGGATGGGGTCAAAGACATTGCTTTCCAAGTGGAGGACCTTGAATTCTTAATCAAGGTGAGTAAAAAGTACTAAAGTAATCTTGTTCGACCTTTTATCTGTTAGTTTCAAGGGTGGTGGGTAGAGGGTAGAGTAGAGGGTGGTGGGTGGAGGGTAGACTAGAGGGTGGAGGGTAGAGTGTAGACTAGAGGGTGGTGGGTGGAGGGTAGTGGGTAGACTAGAGGGTGGTGGGTAGAGGGTGGTGGGTGGAGGGTAGACTAGAGGGTGGAGGGTAGAGGGTAGACTAGAGGGTGGAGGGTAGAGGGTGGACTAGACGGTAGAGGGTGGTGGGTGGAGGGTAGACTAGAGGGTGGAGGGTAGAGGGTAGACTAGAGGGTAGAGGGTAGACTAGAGGGTGGAGGGTGGTGGGTAGAGGGTAGACTAGAGGGTGGAGGGTAGAGGGTAGACTAGAAGGTAGTGGGTAGAGGGTAGACTAGAGGGTAGAAGGTGGTGGGTGGAGGGTAGACTAGAGGGTGGAGGGTAGAGGGTAGACTAGAGGGTAGAGGGTGGTGGGTGGAGGGTAGACTAGAGGGTGGAGGGTAGAGAGTAGACTAGAGGGTGGAGGGTAGAGAGTAGACTAGAGGGTGGTGGGTGGAGTGTAGACTAGAGGGTGGAGGGTAGAGGGTAGACTAGAGGGTAGAGGGTGGTGGGTGGAGGGTAGACTAGAGGGTGGAGGGTAGAGGGTAGACTAGAAGGTAGTGGGTAGAGGGTAGACTAGAGGGTAGAGGGTGGTGGGTGGAGGGTAGACTAGAGGGTGGAGGGTAGAGGGTAGACTAGAGGGTAGAGGGTGGTGGGTGGAGGGTAGACTAGAGGGTGGAGGGTAGAGGGTAGACTAGAGGGTGGAGGGTAGAGGGTGGACTAGACGGTAGAGGGTGGTGGGTAGAGGGTAGACTAGAGGGTGGAGGGTAGAGGGTAGACTAGAGGGTGGAGGGTAGAGGGTAGACTAGAAGGTAGTGGGTAGAGGGTAGACTAGAGGGTAGAAGGTGGTGGGTAGAGGGTAGACTAGAGGGTGGAGGGTAGAGAGTAGACTAGAGGGTGGAGGGTAGAGAGTAGACTAGAGGGTGGTGGGTGGAGGGTAGACTAGAGGGTGGAGGGTAGAGGGTAGACTAGAGGGTAGAGGGTGGTGGGTGGAAGGTAGACTAGAGGGTGGAGGGTAGAGGGTAGACTAGAAGGTAGTGGGTAGAGGGTAGACTAGAGGGTAAAGGGTGGTGGGTGGAGGGTAGACTAGAGGGTGGAGGGTAGAGGGTAGACTAGAGGGTAGAGGGTGGTGGGTGGAGGGTAGACTAGAGGGTGGAGGGTAGAGGGTAGACTAGAGGGTAGTGGGTAGAGGGTAGACTAGAGGGTGGAGGGTGGTGGGTAGAGGGTAGACTAGAGGGTGGAGGGTAGACTAGAGGGTAGAGGGTAGACTAGAGGGTGGAGGGTGGTGGGTAGAGGGTAGACTAGAGGGTGGAGGGTAGAGGGTAGACTAGAAGGTAGTGGGTAGAGGGTAGACTAGAGGGTAGAAGGTGGTGGGTGGAGGGTAGACTAGAGGGTGGAGGGTAGAGAGTAGACTAGAGGGTGGAGGGTAGAGAGTAGACTAGAGGGTGGTGGGTGGAGTGTAGACTAGAGGGTGGAGGGTAGAGGGTAGACTAGAGGGTAGAGGGTGGTGGGTGGAGGGTAGACTAGAGGGTGGAGGGTAGAGGGTAGACTAGAAGGTAGTGGGTAGAGGGTAGACTAGAGGGTAAAGGGTGGTGGGTGGAGGGTAGACTAGAGGGTGGAGGGTAGAGGGTAGACTAGAGGGTAGAGGGTGGTGGGTGGAGGGTAGACTAGAGGGTGGAGGGTAGAGGGTAGACTAGAGGGTAGTGGGTAGAGGGTAGACTAGAGGGTGGAGGGTGGTGGGTAGAGGGTAGACTAGAGGGTGGAGGGTAGACTAGAGGGTAGAGGGTAGACTAGAGGGTGGAGGGTGGTGGGTAGAGGGTAGACTAGAGGTTGGAGGGTAGAGGGTAGACTAGAGGGTATAGGGTAGTGGGTGGAGGGTAGACTAGAGGGTGGAGGGTAGAGGGCAGAGGGTAGACTAGAGGGTGGAGGGTGGTGGGTAGAGGGTAGACTGGAGGGTGGAGGGTAGACTAGAGGGTGGAGGGTGGAGGGTGGAGGGTAGACTAGAGGGTGGAGGGTAGAGGGTAGTGGGTAGAGGGTAGACTAGAGGGTGGAGGGTAGTGGGTAGAGGGTAGACTAGAGGGTGGAGGGTGGTGGATGGAGGGTAGGTAGAATAGAGGGTGGAGGGTGGTGGGTGGAGGGTACTGGGTAGAGGGTAGAGGATAGACTAGAGGGTGGTGGGTGGAGGGTAGTGGGTAGAGGGTAGACTAGAGGGTGGTGGGTGGAGTGTACTGGGTAGAGGGTAGACTAGAGGGTACTTCGTAGAGGGTAGACTAGAGGGTGGTGGGTAGAGGGTAGACTAGAGGGTGGAGGGTGGTGGATGGAGGGTAGTGGGTAGAGGGTAGAGGATAGACTAGAGGGTGGTGGGTGGAGGGTAGTGGGTAGAGGGTAGACTAGAGGGTGGTGGGTGGAGTGTACTGGGTAGAGGGTAGACTAGAGGGTACTTCGTAGAGGGTAGACTAGAGGGTGGTGGGTAGAGGGTAGACTAGAGGGTGGAGGGTGGTGGATGGAGGGTAGTGGGTAGAGGGTGATGGGTAGAGGGTGGTGGGTAGAGTCTGGAGGGTAGTGGGTAGAGGGTGGTGGGTAGAGTCTGAAGGGTGAGGGTGGTAGGTGGAGGGTGGTGGGTAGAGTCTGGAGGTTGAGGGTGGTAGGTAGAGGGTGGTGGGTAGAGGGTGGTGGGTAGAGTCTGGAGGGTAGTGGGTAGAGGGTGGTGGGTAAAGTCTGGAGGATAGTGGGTAGAGGGTGGTGGGTAGAGGGTGGTGGGTAGAATCTGGAGGGTGGTGGGTGGGGGTAGAGGGTGGGGGTAGAGGGTAGAGGGTAGAGGGTGGTGGGTAGAGGGTGGTGGGTAAAGTCTGGAGGATAGTGGGTAGAGGGTGGTGGGTAGAGGGTGGTGGGTAGAATCTGGAGGGTGGTGGGTGGGGGTAGAGGGTGGGGGTAGAGGGTAGAGGGTAGAGGGTGGTGGGTAGAGGGTAGAGGGTGGTGGGTGGGGGTGGGGGTAGAGGGTGGTGGGTAGAGGGTAGAGGGTGGTGGGTAGAGGGTGGGGGTAGAGGGTGGGGGTAGAGGGTGGGGGTAGAGGGTAGAGGGTGGAGGGTGGAGCCTAGAGGGTGGTAGGTAGAGGGTGGTGGGTGGGGGTAGAGGGTGGGGGTAGAGGGTAGAGGGTAGAGGGTGGTGGGTAGAGGGTAGAGGGTGGTGGGTGGGGGTGGGGGTAGAGGGTGGTGGGTAGAGGGTAGAGGGTAGAGGGTGGGGGTAGAGGGTAGAGGGTGGTGGGTAGAGGGTAGAGGGTGGTGGGTGGCGGTGGGGGTAGAGGGTGGTGGGTAGAGGGTAGAGGGTAGAGGGTGGTGGGTGGGGGTGGGGGTAGAGGGTGGTGGGTAGAGGGTAGAGGGTGGTGGGTGGGGGTGGGGGTAGAGGGTGGTGGGTAGAGGGTAGAGGGTAGAGGGTGGGGGTAGAGGGTAGAGGGTGGTGGGTAGAGGGTAGAGGGTGGTGGGTGGCGGTGGGGGTAGAGGGTGGTGGGTAGAGGGTAGAGGGTAGAGGGTGGTGGGTGGGGGTGGGGGTAGAGGGTGGTGGGTAGAGTGTGGTGTGTAGAGGGTAGAGGGTGGTGGGTAGAGGGTAGAGGGTGGTGGGTAGAGGGTAGAGGGTGGTGGGTAGAGGGTGGTGGGTAGAGGGTGGTGGGTAGAGGTTGGTGGGTAGAGGGTTGAGGGTAGATGGTGGTGGGTGGTGGGTAGAGGGTCGGGGGAAAGGGGATACCTAGTCAGATGTCAAACTGAATACATTCAACTGAAATGTGTCTTTCACGTTTAAGCCAACCCCTCTGAATCAGAGAGCAATTGTTATGGGTTAACTGCCTTGTTACTGGCCCAACTCTCTTAACCGCTAGGCAGGAATGAATGCCACAGATGAACCTGGTACCCTTTCTGTTCCTTTTCTAGGTTAAACAGAGGATAAACTCTCGGTCCAATGCCCCAAGGGACAGCTGCTGTCAGTGATTGTACAGAGAGATAGCAACCTTCCCCTTCGTTCTCTACCATGATTTCTCTCAAATAAAAAAACATGTAGTCAAAGCAACAGAGAGGATCATTCGTAAGATAACAAAGAGGTGTTTCTACCTACAACCAAACTGGGAAAGCAGGAGCAGTGTGTCTGGTCCAAGTGTCTGGAGCTGTGTGGTGGAGTGATAACAGGTTAGGTGCTGTCTTGGTAATGTGTACCGGCTATTTGTCCTGTAACTGTTTGCAGAAAGCTAAAGAGCGAGGGGCGGTGGTGGTCAAGGAGCCTTGGATTGAGCAAGATAGCCACGGCAAAGTCAAGTATGCTGTCGTTCAGACGGTGAGTCCTCTCTCTCTGTCTCTCTCTCTCTGTCTCTCTCTCTCTCTGTCTCTCTCTCTCTCTCTCTCTCTCTGTCTCTCTCTGTCTCTGTCTCTCTCTCTCTGTCTCTCTCTCTCTGTCTCTCTCTCTCTCTCTCTGTCTCTCTCTCTCTGTCTCTCTCTCTCTGTCTCTCTCTGTCTCTCTCTCTCTGTCTCTCTCTCCCTGTCTCTCTCTCTCTCTCTCTCTCTGTCTCTCTCTCTCTCTCTCTGTCTCTCTCTCTCTGTCTCTCTCTCTCTGTCTCTCTCTGTCTCTCTCTCTCTCTCTGTCTCTCTCTCCCTGTCTCTCTCTCTCTCTCTCTCTGTCTCTCTCTCTCTCTCTCTGTCTCTCTCTCCCTGTCTCTCTCTCTCTCTCTCTCTGTCTCTCTCTCTCTCTCTCTGTCTCTCTCTCTCTGTCTCTCTCTCTCTGTCTCTCTCTGTCTCTCTCTCTCTCTCTCTGTCTCTCTCTCTCTGTCTCTCTCTCTCTGTCTCTCTCTGTCTCTCTCTCTCTGTCTCTCTCTCCCTGTCTCTCTCTCTCTCTCTCTCTGTCTCTCTCTCTCTCTCTCTGTCTCTCTCTCTCTGTCTCTCTCTCTCTGTCTCTCTCTGTCTCTCTCTCTCTCTCTGTCTCTCTCTCTCTGTCTCTCTCTCTCTCTGTCTCTCTCTCTCTGTCTCTCTCTCTCTGTCTCTCTCTCTCTCTCTCTCTCTCTGTCTCTCTCTCTCTGTCTCTCTCTCTCTGTCTCTCTGTCTCTCTCTCTCTCTGTCTCTCTCTCTCTCTGTCTCTCTCTCTCTGTCTCTCTCTCTCTCTCTCTCTCTCTCTCTCTCTCTGTCTCTCTCTCTCTGTCTCTCTCTCTCTGTCTCTCTCTGTCTCTCTCTCTCTCTGTCTCTCTCTCTGTCTCTCTCTCTGTCTCTCTCTCTCTCTCTCTCTCTGTCTCTCTCTCTCTCTCTCTCTCTCTCTCTCTCTCTCTCTCTCTCTCTCTCTCTCTCTCTCTCTGTCTCTCTCTCTCTCTGTCTCTCTCTCTCTGTCTCTCTCTCTCTCTCTCTCTCTCTCTCTCTCTCTCTCTCTCTGTCTCTCTCTCTCTGTCTCTCTCTCTCTGTCTCTCTCTGTCTCTCTCTCTGTCTCTCTCTCTCTCTCTCTCTCTCTCTCTCTCTGTCTCTCTCAATTCAATTCAATTCAATTCAATTGACTTTATTGACATGGCAAGTTCATTATTACTTACATTGTCAAAGTATACATATCGAAAAATCAAAATCAAATATATATGTATATATATACAAAATATATATATATATTTATATATAAATAAATGGTGGGACCAACAGTAATAATAACAGTAGTAGTGGACATGGGATTACCATTAACAACAACTACAACAACAATATTAATCAGAACAACAATAAATTAAAGCAACAGTAGTAGACCAGTGTCAATATGACTTGAGAAGACATATGACCTGGTATGAAAGACAAAACAAAACTAAGCTAAATGGGAAATATTATCAACATTACTTTGCATTTTTCACTGGCTGTCCCTCAGGTTGTGGCAGGAGGACACATATTTGGCTGCCAAAACTGCACATTTTGGCTTTTCACCCAATAAATATTTGATTTTTTCTTCATCTTTTATAGTTTCAAATTCTTTGTATTGAGTTATAATTTTGGGAAAGAAATATGCTCTTAGGTCTGAGTATTTGTCACAGTGTAGTAGGAAATGCACCTCTGTCTCTACCTCTCCCCTGGAGCAGAGTGAGCACAGCCTGTCCTCTCTGGGCAGCCAGGTTTGTCTGTGACGACCGGTCTCTATAGCCAGACGGTGCTCACTGAGTCTGTACCTAGTCAATGTTTTCCTCAGTTTTCTATCAGTCACAGTGGTCAGATAGTCTGCCACCATGTACTGTCTGTTTAGAGCCAAATAGCATTGAAGTTTACTTTGATTTTTTGTGGTGTCTTTCCAATAGGTTATATATTTTTCTTTTTGTTTTGTGATGATTTGGTTGGGCCAGATTTTCTGAGGGCTGTCCCGAGGCTCTATGGGGTTGGTTTGGGTTGGTGAACTGAGCCTCAGAACCAGCTGGCTGAGGGGACTCTTCTCTGGTTTCATCTCTTGACATTGTAGAGCTGTGTGATGGAATGTTTTAGGGTCACTTGTTTTTAGATGGTTGTAAAATTTGATGGCTCTTTTTTCTATTCGAATGAGGAGGGGGTATTGGCCCAATTCTGCCCTACATGCGTTATTTGGAGTTTTTCTTTGTACTTGCAATACAGTCTTGCAAAACTCTGCATGCAATATTTCAGTTGGATGTTTGTCCCATTTAGTAAATTCATTATTAGAGAGTGGACCCCATACTTCACTGCCATATAGAGCAATTGGTTCTATAACTGATTGAAAAATTTTGAGCCAGATTCTAATTGGAATTTCAATTTTGATGTTCCTTTTAATGGCATAGAATGCTCTTCTTGCTTTGTCTCTCAGCTCATTCACAGCCATGTGAAAGCTACCTGTGTTGCTGATATTTAGTCCTAGATATGTGTAGTTTTTGGTGTGTTCTAATAGAACTGTGTCCAAATAGAATTTATATTTGTCATCCTTATTTCCCGACCTTTTTTGGAATATCATTATATTTGTTTTTTTTAGGTTAACGGTCAGAGCCCAGGTCTGACAGAACCTGTGAAGACGATCTAGGTGCTGCTGTAACCCCTCTTTAGTGGGAGACAGCAGCACCAGGTCATCTGCGTACAGCAGACACTTGATTTCAGTGTTGTGTAGGGTGATACCAGGTGCTGCCGATTCTTCTAATGTTTTTGCCAATTCATTAATGTAGATGTTAAATAATGTTGGACTTATTGGGCAGCCCTGTTTCACTCCCCGCCCCTGAGAGAAGAAATCTGTTTGCTTGTTGCCAATTTTAACCGCACATTTGTTTTTAGTGTACATTGATTTAATAAAATCATATGTTTTCCCTCCAATACCACTTTCTATTAGTTTATAAAAAAGACCTTTGTGCCAAATTGAATCAAATGCTTTCTTGAAATCTACAAAACACGAGTAGATTTTGCCTTTGTTTTGGTTAACTTGTTTATCAATTAGAGTGTGGAGGGTGTAAATGTGGTCTGTTGTACGATCATTTTTTAGAAATCCAATCTGGCTTCTGCTCAGGACGTTGTGTTCGTCAAGGAAATGATGTAGTCTGCTATTTATAATACTGCAGAGAATTTTCCCCAAGTTGCTGTTAACGCAAATTCCTCTGTAATTATTTGGGTCAAATTTGTCTCCATTTTTATAGATTGGTGTGATCAATCCCTGGTTCCAAATATCGGGGAAAATACCTGCAGTGAGGATAATGTTGAAGAGTTTGAGTATAGCCAATTTGAATTTGTGGTCTGTATATTTGATCATTTCATTTAAAATACCATCAGCACCACAGGCCTTTTTGGGTTGGAGATTGCATAGTTTTTCCAATAATTCTTCTTCTGTAATTGGGGTATCTACAGGATTCTGATAGTCTTTGACTGCTAATTCAAGGATTTGTAATTTTTCTTGTATGTCTTTTTGTTCTGGGCTCTTTGTTATATTGCTGTAGAGGTTTGCAAAGTGATTTCTCCACATATCCCCATTTTGGATAGCCAATTCCTCATGATGAGGTTTGTTTAATTTATTCCAATTCTCCCAGAAGTGGTTTGATTCTATGGATTCCTCAATTCCAACCAGCTGATTTCTAATGTGCTGTTCCTTTTTTGTTCTTAGGGTGCGTTTGTATTGCTTCAGTGTTTCCCCATATTGAAGGCGTATATTTTTGTTGTCTGGTTCTCTGTGTTTTTGATTAGATATATTTCTCAATGACTTTCTTAGATTTTTGCAATCATTATCAAACCATTTTTCATTATCTGTTATTTTTGGTTTGCTCTTATGCTTCTTTAGATTAGCCAAGGAGGCTAATTTGTCAAATATAAAGTTTATGTTCCTAATGGCCAAATTTACACCTTCATTGCTGAAGGAGAATGTTAAGGCTAAAAAGTTGTCCAGGAGAGATTGTATTTTTTGGCTACTAATTGCTTTTTGGTAGATGTCTGTACTATTTGCACTCCATCTATAGGCTTGTTTAGTACCATGTAATTTATTGGGCCGTGATGCTTCATGGTTGGGTTCTGCTCTTCTCAGATACACTGTGATTTTACTGTGGTCTGAGAGAGGTGTTAGTGGGCTGACTGTGAAGGCTCTGAGAGACTCTGGGTTTAGGTCGGTGAGGAAGTAGTCTACAGTGCTGCTGCCAAGGGATGAGCTGTAGGTGTACCTACCAAAAGAGTCTCCTCTCAGCCTGCCATTGACTATGTACAGACCCAGTGTTCGACAGAGCCTCAGGAGCTGTACTCCGTTTTTGTTTTTCACTTTGTCATAGTTGTTTCTGTGGGGGTATGTGGGGAGGGAAAGGTTATTGCTTCCTGGTAGGTGTTTATCCCCATGACTGTTAATAGTGTCTTGTTCTTCTGCTGTTCTAGCATTCAGGTCTCCACAGACCAGTACGTTGCCTTGGGCCTGAAAGTGACTAATCTCCCCCTCTAGAATGGAGAAACTCTCTTCGTTGAAGTAGGGTGACTCTGAGGGGGGAATGTATGTGGCACAGAGGAAGACGTTTTTATCTGTCAAGATAGCCTCCTTGTTGATTTTTAACCAGATAAAGAATTCTCCTGTTTTGATCAATTCGATTGAATTAATTAGTTCAGATTTATACCATATTAACATTCCCCCTGAGTCTCTGCCCTGTTTGATTCCTTTTAATTTAGTGGATGGTATGATTATCTCCCTATAACCTAGTGGACAGCCAGTGGAAACATCACCTCTGCACCATGTTTCCTGTAGTACTACAATATCAACATCATCAATTTCTTTCAGGAAGTCTGGGTTTCTGCTCTTTAGCCCAAAAGCAGAGGACTTCAATCCTTGTAAATTCCAACATGCAACGTAAAAAGACTTCATAACTTTTTTTTCTCTCTTTCTTTTCTTTACCTTTCAAAATGAGACAAACATTTAGAATCCAAGAAGAACCATTAAAACAGGATTTTTCAATTAAAGTAAACTCTTATTTTGCAAATGTGATTTGTTTATCATTTAAGATAGAATTTGTGTCATGCCACTTGGGTGGATGTAGTGTGAGGATGGTGGTGTTCTTGTGCTCATCTTACCATGACCCTCTCTCTCTGTCTCTCTGTCTCTCTCTCTGTCTCTCTCTCTCTGTCTCTCTCTCTCTGTCTCTGTCTCTCTCTCTCTCTCTCTGTATCTCTCTCTCTGTCTCTCTCTCTCTGTCTCTCTCTCTCTGTCTCTCTCTCTCTCTCTCTCTGACTCTCTCTCTCTGTCTCTCTCTCTCTGTCTCTCTCTCTCTGTCTCTCTCTCTCTGTCTCTCTCTCTCTCTGTCTCTCTCTGTCTCTCTCTCTCTCTGCCTCTCTCTCTCTGTCTCTCTCTCTGTCTCTCTCTCTCTCTCTCTCTCTCTCTCTCTCTCTCTCTCTGTCTCTCTCTCTCTGTCTCTCTCTGTCTCTCTCTCTCTCTGTCTCTCTCTCTCTCTCTCTCTCTCTCTCTCTCTGTCTCTCTCTGTCTCTCTCTCTCTGTCTCTCTCTCTCTCTCTCTCTCTCTCTCTCTGTCTCTCTCTCTGTCTCTCTGTCTCTCTCTCTGTCTCTCTCTCTCTCTGTCTCTCTCTCTCTCTCTCTCTGTATCTCTCTGTCTCTCTGTCTCTCTCTGTCTCTCTCTCTCTGTCTCTGTCTCTCTCTCTGTCTCTCTCTCTCTGTCTCTCTCTCTCTGTCTCTCTCTCTCTGTCTCTCTCTCTCTCTCCCTCTGTCTCTCTCTCTTCAACCTAGTCTCTCTCTCTGTCACTAATTGTAAACACATTTGACCTGATGCAGTTGAGGTACTGTAATTCAGCTTCCTGAACAGCTTCCTCACCCATCTTCCTCTAGTATGGCGATACAACACACACTCTCATTGAGTACCTGGGTCCCTACAAAGGCCTGTTTCTGCCCGGATACAACACATCTGTGGTAAAGGACTGCCTGCTACCCAAACTGTGAGTTTCACTCACACATTATGATTTCTAAAAAAAACTGTGTTTACATTTTCTCTCATTATAATTCAACACAAAAGGTATGAGTTTTATAGCCTCGAGTTACTGGTGTTTTGTCTGCATTGACAGCTCAGCCAGGTCTCGTATGCAACAGACACAGTCAGACATACTCACCCCCCCCATCTCTCTCCAGGCCACCAGGACTTCTGAACTTCATCGATCACATTGTGGGAAACCAGCCAGACGATGCAATGGTGCCCGTGTCAGACTGGTGAGACCAGGGGACCAAAGGGAAGAATAACATCTAGGGCTGTTGTTTTTACATAAAAACGGGGCGGCAGGTAGCCTAGTGGTTACCTGATTGAATCCCCGAGTTGACAAAGTAAAAATCTGTCGTTCTGCTCCCTGAACAAGCCAGTTAACCCGCTGTTCCTCCGGTAGGCCGCCATTGTAAATAAGAATTTGTTCTTTAACTGACTTGACTAGTTAAATAAAAGGTAAAATAACATAAAAACACTGCAGGTTCACAGACATGGAGCACTGTTGTTTTCAGATCTCGGGTTAGAGTTACTCTTATTCGAGAAAAAGCAGTTAAGATTTGGAAGAGGAAGCCATTTAATCCTTAAGAGTCTATTGACGCACCCCTGCGTCAATCTAAGTAACATATTTTGTTTTTAAATCGGCATCAAAATACGTCAGTTTAAGCTAGAGATAACTTCTTTTTTTGCGTTGGTTACGTCTCAATCCATTGCATCCTCCCATGTCGGCTCTCCGCATCTGCTGTGGAAGGTGACCGAGTTACAGCGGTGTTTGTCAGACCATGAGGCATCCTGAAAATCTGTCTTTTCACGAAAACGTCTGTCGCGTCGGGAACAGTTTAACCTACAAAAACTAATATGAGACTGTCACCAACACAATGACCCTAACCCTAACCCTACCCCTATCCCTAACCCTATCCCTAACCCCTATCCCTATCCCTATCCCTATCCCTATCCCTATCCCTAACCCTACCCCTAACCCTATCCCTATCCCTAACCCTAACCCTAACCCTAACCCTAACCCCTATCCTGTGTGTTAAGACTATTGAGACTCATCGTTTGGAGAGATGCACTGATAGTTCATGGAACCACTGTCTCCAGGTATCAGAACTGCTTGCTGTTTCACCGATTCTGGTCGATAGACGACAAACAGATCCACACACAGTACAGCGCCCTGAGGTCCATCGTAGTGACCAACTATGAGGAGACCATCAAGATGCCAATCAACGAACCTGCTCCCGGCAAGAAGAAGTCGCAAATCCAGGTCTGACCCCCTGACCATTAACCTCTCTGTGTGTGTACTTGTGTGTGTCAGGGGAGGACGGCTCATAATAATGGCTGGAATGGAGTGAACGGAACGGTATCAAATGTGTTTTAAGCGTTTCATACCATTCCATTGATTCTGTTCCAGCCGTTACTACGAGCTCGTCCCTCCATTAAGGAGCAACTAAAATCAAATCCAATGTTATTTGTCACATGCTTAGTAAACAACAGGTGTTAGACTAACAGGGAAATGCCTACTTATGGCCCTTCCCAACAATTCACAAAGAAAAAAAGAGAAATAATCGAAAAATAGGTGTCACGTGATGCTGCGAAGCAGGGTGGTTGTCTGAAAGGAGCCTCCGGATTAAACGCTTCCTACTTGCTCAAAGTTCGATAGAATAGTCCATTTAATAGAATTGTTTTATCAAAGTTTTTCAACAATATCTGCGTTGAATTCAGCTTCAACGTGTAGCACAATCGCTAGCGTAGCAACTAACAGGGCTAGCGCTGTTGCTAGCACTTCAGCAAGCATGACGTTGAAAGGACAGAACATAGAACCCAGCTTATTGTCGGCCTTGCAATCAACCCTACAGTAGGCCATGCAAGAAATGGGTAGAGTCAGCACCATTCTTGAATCTCTTGAACCGGATGTCTCTCAGGTCAAGCAATCTCAGACGGATATGCAAGAAGGTGTATCGGTCATATTACAGAGGATGAGACGGAAGGTCCTCTGACGTTATGTCATTTTCTTGTGTTACTTATTTATTTTTTATTGTTTTCATTTCATAACTATTTTCTTAACTATATTTCTTGAACTGCATTGTTGGTTAAGGGCTTATAAGTAAGCATTCCTTTGATTCCTTCGATTTCCTTCGACCTCATGGCTTGGTTTTTACTCTGACGTGCACTGTCAACTGTGGGACCTTGTATAGACAGGTGTGTGCCTTTCCAAATCATGTCCAATCAATTGAATTTACCACAATTGGACTCCAATCAAGTTGTAGAAACATCTCAAGGATGATCAATGGAAACAGGATGCACCTGAGCTCAATATCGAGTCTCATAGCAACAGGTCTGAATAGAGACAAGGTCCTGCCTTGTCCAGTGTTGGTGTGTGTGGACCACGTTAATTCCTTAGTGATGTGGACACCGAGGAACTTGAAGCTCTCGATCTGTTCCACAACAGCCCTGTCGATGTGGATGGGGGCGTTCTCGGCCCTCCGTTTCCTGTCGTCCACGATCAGCTTCTTTGTCTTGCTGAGGGAGAGGTTGTTGTCCTGGCACCACACTGCCAGGTCTCTGACTTCCTCCCTGTAGGCTGTCTCGTCGTCGTCGGTGATCAGGCTTACCACCGCTGTGTCATCGGCAAATTTAATGATGGTGTTGGAGTTGTGCGCGGCCACGCAGTCGCGGGTGAACGGCGAGTACAGGCCGATGGCCCCCCGTGTTGAGGGTCAGCGTGGCGGATGTGTTGTTGCCTACCCTCACCACCTGGGGGAAGCCCATCAGTAAGTCTAGGATCCAGTTGCAGAGGGAGCTGTTTAATCCCCATGGTCCTTAGTTTTAGTGATGAGCTTGGACGGCACTATGGTGTTGAATGCTGATCTGTAGTTAATGAATAGCATTCTCACATAGGTGTTCCTTTTGTCCGGGTGGGAGAGGGCGTTCTGAAGTGCAATATGATATATATCTGTGGATCTGTTGGGGCGGTATGGGAATTTGAGTGGGTGTCTGGGATGATGGTGTTGATGTGAGCCATTACCATCTTTTATTAACATTTCATGGCTACAGATTTGACGAGGTGATAGTCATTTTCACAGGTTACCTTGGCGTTCTTGGGCACAGGGACTATGGTGGTCTGCTTGAAACATGTACCTATTACAGACTGGGTCAGGGAGAGGTTGAAAATGTCAGTGAAGACACTTGCCATCTGGTCAGCGCATGCTCTGAGTACGTGTTCTGGTAATCCATCTGGGCGTTGTGAATGTTAACCTGCTTAAAACATCTTACTGACATTGGCTACGGAGAGCATGATCACACAGTCATCTGGAACAGCTGATGCTCTCATGCATGGTTCAGTGTTGCTAGTATCGAAGCGAGCATAGAAGGTATTTCGCTCATCTGGTACGCTCGCGTCACTGGACAGTTTGCGACTGGGTTTCCCTTTGTAATCCGTGATAGTTTGCAAGCCCTGCCACATCCGATGAGCGTCAGAGCCGGTGTAGTAGGATTTGATCTTGTATTGACGCTTCGTCGGAGTGTTTTGCAGGATTTCTTATAAAATACCGGATTAAGGTTCCACTCTTTCAAAGCAGCAGCTCTAGCCTTTAGCTCAGTGCGGATGTTGCCTGTAATCCATGGCTTCTGGTTGGGATATGTACGTATTGTCACTGTGGCGACGACGTCGTCGATGCACTTATTAACAAAGCCGGTGACTGATGGGGTAAACCCCTCAATGCCATCGGACGAATCCTGGAACATATTCCAGTCTGTGCTAGCGAAAAAGTTCTGTAGCTTAGCATCCGCTTCATCGCACCATTTCCGTATTGAGCGTGTCACTGGTACTTCTTAATTTAGTTTTTACTTGTAAGCAGGAATCAGAAGGATAGAGTTATGGTCGGATTTTCCAAATGGAGGGCAGGGGAGAGCTTTGTACGTGTTTCTGTGTGTGGAGTAAAGGTGGTCTAGAGTTTTTTTAGCCTCTAGTTGCACAGATGACATGTTGCTAGAAATAAGGTAAAACGGATTTCAGTTTTCCGGCATTCAAGTTACCGGCCACTAGGAGCTCCGCCTCTAGATGAGCATTTTCTTGTTTACTTATGGCCCTATACAGGTCTTTGATTGAGGTCTTAGTGCCAGCGTCAGTTTGTGGTGGTAAATAGACAGCTACGAAAAATATAGATGAAAACGCTCTTGGTAAATAGTGTGGTCTACAGCTTATCATTAGGTATTCTATCTAGCCGCCTGTGTTTATGTGTGTGTCAGTATTTTAACTTGATTGTGGCCTTATTTCAACAGGAGTATTGCGACTACAACGGAGGGCCTGGTGTCCAGCACATCGCCCTGAACACATCCGACATTATTCAAGCTGTAAGTCAATCATATATTTTCTGACGAAGAAAGAAATACAACATTACAGTGCCTTCAGAAAGTATTCATACCCCTTGACTTATTCCACATTTTGTTGTTACAGCCTGAATTCAAAATGGATTAAATCGATTTTCCCCCTCACCCATCTACACACAATATATCATAATGACAAAGTGAAAACATTGTTTCGAAATGTTTGTTGAAATTGAAATACAGAAATATCTAATTGACATAAGTATTCACACCACTGAGTCAATACTTTGTAGAAGCACCTTTGGCAATGATTACAGCTGTGAGTCTTTCTGGGTAAATATCTAAGAGCTTTACACACCTGGATTGTGCAACATTTGCCCATTCTTTTCAAAATTCTTCAAGCTCTGTCAAATTGATTGTTGATCATTGCTAGACAACCATTTTCAGATTTTCAAGTAGATTTAAGTCAAAACTGTAACTCGGGAACATTGACTGTCTTATTGGTAAGCAACTCCAGTGTATATTTGGCCTTGTGTTTTAGGTTATTGTCCTGCTGAATGGTGAATTAATCTCCCAGTGTCTGGTGGAAAGCAGACTGAACCAGGTTTTCCTCTAGGATTTTGCCTGTGCTTAGCTCCATTCCGTTTCTTTTATATCCTGAGAAACTCCCCAGTCCTTAACAATTTCAATAACACCCATAACATGATGCAGCCACCACTTATAATTGAAAACATGGAGAATGGTGCTTAATAATGTGTTCTATTGGATTTGCTCCAAACAAAACACTTTGTATTCAGGAAAAAAAACATGAATTGCTTTGCACACATTTTTTGCAGTATTACTTTAGTGCCTTGTTGCAAACAGGAATATTTTTTATTCTGTATAGGCTTCCTTCTTTTCCCTCTGTCATTTAGGTTAGTATTGTGTAGTAACTACAAACGTGTTGAGCCATCCTCAGTTTTCTCCTATCACAGCCATTAAACTCTGTAACTGTTTTAAAGTCACCATTGGCCTCATGGTGACATTCCTGAGCGGTTTCCTTCCTCTCCGGCAACTGAGTTAGGAAGGACACGTGTATCTTTGTAGTGACTGGGTGTATTGATACACCATCCAAAGTGTAATTAATAACTTCACCATGCTCAAAGGGATATTTAATTTGTATTTTTTTTATTTACCGATAGGTGCCCTTCTTTGCGAGGCATTAGCAATCCTCCCTGGTCTCTGTGGTTGTAACTGTGTTTGAGATTCACTGCTCGAAATACATATATTGTATGTGTGGTGTACAGAGATTAAGTAGTCATTCAAAAATCATGTCAAACACTATTGTTGCACACAGAGTGAGTCCATGGAATTTATTATGTGACTTGTTAAGCAAATTTTTACTCCTGAACTTATTTAGGTTTTCCTTAAAGGGTTTGAATACTTATTGACTCAAAACTTTTCAACTTTACATTTTTTATTAATTTGTAAACATTTTGAAAAACATAATTCCACTTTGACATTATGGGTTATTGTGTGTAGGCGTTACCCAACAATCTCAATGTAATCCATTTTAAACTCAGGCTGTAACACAACACAATGCTGAAAAAGTCAAGGGGTGTGAATACTTTCTGTATATCAGTTGAATATTTACAATCCATGCAGATTCATAGCTTTAAAAAACCTCTTCAGGATTGGTGGGTTTCCCCCGCGGGACGGTTGAGCTAACGTAGGCTAATGTGATTAGCATGAGGTTGTAAGTAACAAGAACATTTCCCAGGACATAGACATATCTGATATTGGCAGAAAGCTTAAATTCTTGTTATTAATCTAACTGCACTGTCCAATTTACAGTAGCAATTACAGTGAAATAATGCAATGCTATTGTTTGAGGAGAGTGCACAGTTTTGAACATGAAAAGTTATTAATAAACAAATTAGGCACATTTGGGCAGTCTTGATACAACATTTTGAACAGAAATGCAATGGTTCATTGGATCAGTCGGAAACTATGCATATACACTTCTAGTGGCCAAAATCTAAATTGCACCTGGGCTGGAAAAATACATTTCAAAGATGATGGTACAAACAAAATACAAAAAAACAGTAGGTTTTTTCTTTGTATTATCTTTTACCAGATCTAATGTGTTATATTCTCCTACATTCCTTTCAAATTTCCACAAACTTCAAAGTGTTTCCTTTCAAATGGTACCAAGAATATGCATATCCTTGCTTCAGGGCCTGAGTTACAGGCAGTCATTTTAGGCGACATTTAAAAAAAAAAAAAAGGGCCCGATCCTTAAGAGGTTTTAACGGAGACATTCTAAGTAAGCAAGCACAGGCAAGACTTGCCCTGAGACATAGCTGTATACTCCCCCTACTCCATGGCATAGAGCTATGTCTCAGGGCAAAGGCAAGGCATTGGAAATACTGCATAACCATCAGCTTCAACCATCCCGTCTTCTTCTCTTGAGTTAAGCAAGTAGTGACAGGCTTAAGATCATCTACCCTGTCTTAAAACAGATCGTGAACCTCCGAGCCCGGGGGATGGACTTCCTGGCAGCCCCTGATGCTTATTATGAGAGCCTGAGGGAGAACCTCAAGACATCCAAGATCAAGGTGAAGGAGGACCTCAAGAGGCTACAGGTATACCGAGCGTCATGTCTTTAATCACATACTGGGGCTCTATCTCAATTCATCTTCCTTCGATTCCTCACATCCTCTCCTCTCGTTTCTTTCTCAAAACATATTGAAGGAAAAAGTCCTAGGTTCCTCCCCTCTGACCGTTTTAAGAAGCAAGGCGCAAGGAATCGAGGACAGACAACTTTGAGAGAGAGCCTGAGTGTAATTTAAAATCAGAGCTGATACTTTTTTGCTCAGTGTCCAGATGTCCTTATTCATTCTCTCTGTCTGTCTTGCTGAGTCAAGGAACTGAAAATCTTAGTTGACTTCGATGACAAGGGCTACCTGCTCCAAATCTTCACCAAACCCGTGCAGGACCGACCAACCCTTTTTTTGGAAGTTATTCAGCGTCACAACCACTTTGTAAGTATACCAGATACTAGGAGACCAGAAGTCAATTAGCTTTCCCTCTGATTACGAGGGCTTCCCAAATACCTTTCATTTAAAAACTACAAATGCCAGATTCTTATAGTCAAAATATTATTTTTGGGTGAAATTAAAACTACCTATAAAAGTGGCCCGGTTTCACTTGTATACATACTATTGCTATCCCTTTGTAGAGGGAGTATAGTCCAATAGCCCCTATTTCTCTCTCTCTCACACACAGCCCTTTATAGGGGGAGTATAGTCCAATAGCCCCCATTTCTCTCTCTTTCACACACAGCCCTTTATAGGGGGAGTATAGTCCAATAGCCCCCATTTCTCTCTCTTTCACACACAGCCCTTTATAGGGGGAGTATAGTCCAATAGCCCCCATTTCTCTCTCTCTCACACACAGCCCTTTATAGGGGGAGTATAGTCCAATAGCCCCCATTTCTCTCTCTCTCACACACAGCCCTTTATAGGGGGAGTATAGTCCAATAGCCCCCATTTCTCTCTCTCTCACACACAGCCCTTTATAGGGGGAGTATAGTCCAATAGCCCCCATTTCTCTCTCTCTCACACACAGCCCTTTATAGGGGGAGTATAGTCCAATAGCCCCCATTTCTCTCTCTCTCACACACAGCCCTTTATAGGGGAGTATAGTCCAATAGCCCCATTTCTCTCTCTTTCACACACAGCCCTTTATAGGGGGAGTATAGTCCAATAGCCCCCATTTCTCTCTCTCTCACACACAGCCCTTTATAGGGGGAGTATAGTCCAATAGCCCCCATTTCTCTCTCTCACACATGCAGCCCTTTGTAGAGGGAGTGTAGTCCAATAGCCCCCATTTCTCTCTCTTTCACACACAGCCCTTTATAGGGGGAGTATAGTCCAATAGCCCCCATTTCTCTCTCTCTCACACACAGCCCTTTGTAGAGGGAGTGTAGTCCAATAGCCCCCATTTCTCTCTCTCTCACACACAGCCCTTTATAGGGGGAGTATAGTCCAATAGCCCCCATTTCTCTCTCTCTCACACACACAAAGTCACCACATGCCCTTGTAAGTCCATAAAACCAGCAACACGTGTGTACGCTCGCGCGTGTTAACACCTGTTTACCGGCTGCCACCCAGGGCAAACACAACACAGAGTCATAAACGATAAGGTAATCTATCACAGGTGCAGATTAAAGACCGACTGTAGCAGAGAGAGCTGGAACTGAGGTAGAGATGTGGATTGGGTTTCACCCTGTGGCACTTGGTTTGGGTTTCTCACTACCTGTTAGAACAGGCTCCATCAGTCACACGTCGGCGTTTCACAGTCTAGTGATGTGCAGAGGATTGGTTATGCCTGAAACTCAAAACATTTAGGTACACCACACCAAAGGAACTGTGGGAGAAACCGCCAACATGTTTCTTGGTCTTTACCGTCTTGATCTTTTTATTACCACTTTCAAATATTTACATGATTTACTTGGAGCTCATAAATTAAATGTACTGGGGCGAGTTGGCGTTTGAATGTACATCTCTGGGGCAGTGTTTAAATCTTTAGCCACGGTCTCAGGAAGTCAACACCAAAGACAACGTAGACCTTATCCTTGACAATAGCCATCGTAGACCTTATCCTTGACAATAGCCATCGTAGACCTTATCCTTGACAATAGCCATCGTAGTCCTTATCCTTGACAATAGCCATCGTAGACCTTATCCTTGACAATAGCCATCGTGGACCTTATCCTTGACAATAGCCATCGTGGACCTTATCCTTGACAATAACCATCGTAGACCTTATCCTTGACAATAGCCATCGTAGACCTTATCCTTGACAATAGCCATCGTAGACCTTATCCTTGTCAATAGCCATCGTAGACCTTATCCTTGACAATAGCCATCGTAGACCTTATCCTTGTCAATAGCCATCGTAGACCTTATCCTTGACAATAGCCATCTTAGACCTTATCCTTGACAATAGCCATCGTAGACCTTATCCTTGACAATAGCCATCTTAGACCTTATCCTTGACAATAGCCATCGTAGACCTTATCCTTGACAATAGCCATCGTAGACCTTATCCTTGACAATAACCATCGTAGACCTTATCCTTGACAATAGCCATCGTAGACCTTATCCTTGACAATAGCCATCTTAGACCTTATCCTTGACAATAGCCATCGTAGACCTTATCCTTGACAATAGCCATCGTAGTCCTTATCCTTGACAATAGCCATCGTAGACCTTATCCTTGACAATAGCCATCGTGGACCTTATCCTTGACAATAACCATCGTAGACCTTATCCTTGACAATAGCCATCGTAGACCTTATCCTTGACAATAGCCATCGTAGACCTTATCCTTGTCAATAGCCATCGTAGACCTTATCCTTGACAATAGCCATCGTAGACCTTATCCTTGACAATAGCCATCGTAGACCTTATCCTTGACAATAGCCATCGTAGACCTTATCCTTGACAATAGCCATCGTAGACCTTATCCTTGACAATAGCCATCGTAGACCTTATCCTTGACAATAGCCATCGTAGACCTTATCCTTGACAATAGCCATCGTAGACCTTATCCTTGACAATAGCCATCGTAGACCTTATCCTTGACAATAGCCATCGCAGACCTTATCCTTGACAATAGCCATCGCAGACCTTATCCTTGACAATAGCCATCGTAGACCTTATCCTTGACAATAGCCATCGTAGACCTTATCCTTGACAATAGCCATCGTAGACCTTATCCTTGACAATAACCATCGTAGACCTTATCCTTGACAATAACCATCGTAGACCTTATCCTTGACAATAACCATCGTAGACCTTATCCTTGACAATAGCCATCGTAGACCTTATCCTTGACAATAGCCATCGTAGACCTTATCCTTGACAATAGCCATCGTAGACCTTATCCTTGACAATAACCATCGTAGACCTTATCCTTGACAATAGCCATCGCAGACCTTATCCTTGACAATAGCCATCGTAGACCTTATCCTTGACAATAGCCATCGTAGACCTTATCCTTGACAATAGCCATCGTAGACCTTATCCTTGACAATAGCCATCGTAGACCTTATCCTTGACAATAGCCATCGTAGACCTTATCCTTGACAATAGCCATCGTAGACCTTATCCTTGACAATAGCCATCGTAGACCTTATCCTTGACAATAGCCATCGTAGACCTTATCTTTGACAATAGCCATCGTAGACCTTATCCTTGACAATAGCCATCGTAGACCTTATCCTTGACAATAGCCATCGTAGACCTTATCCTTGACAATAACCATCGTAGACCTTATCCTTGACAATAGCCATCGTAGACCTTATCCTTGACAATAGCCATCTTAGACCTTATCCTTGACAATAGCCATCGTAGACCTTATCCTTGACAATAGCCAAAAGCTGTCAGTGAAGTCATACTTTCAGCCGTTACAAATAACACGGAATGAGGCAGAATGAGGCAGAATAAGATACACGGAATGAGGCAGAATAAGATACACGGAATGAGGCAGAATAAGATACACGGAATGAGGCAGAATAAGATACACGGAATGAGGCAGAATGAGGCAGAATAAGATACACAGAATGAGGCAGAATGAGGCAGAATAAGATACACGGAATGAGGCAGAATAAGATACACGGAATGAGGCAGAATAAGATACACGGAATGAGGCAGAATAAGATACACGGAATGAGGCAGAATAAGATACACGGAATGAGGCAGAATAAGATACACGGAATGAGGCAGAATAAGATACACGGAATGAGGCAGAATGAGGCAGAATAAGATACACGGAATGAGGCAGAATGAGGCAGAATAAGATACACGGAATGAGGCAGAATAAGATGCACGGAATGATGCAGAATAAGATACACGGAATGAGGCAGAATAAGATACACGGAATGAGGCAGAATAAGATACACGGAATGAGGCAGAATAAGATACACGGAATGAGACAGAATAAGATACACGGAATGAGGCAGAATAAGATACACGGAATGAGGCAGAATTAGGCAGAATAAGATACACGGAATGAGGCAGAATGAGGCAGAATAAGATACACGGAATGAGGCAGAATAAGATACACGGAATGAGGCAGAATGAGATACACGGAATGAGGCAGAATAAGATACACGGAATGAGGCAGAATAAGATACACGGAATGAGGCAGAATAAGATGCACGGAATGAGGCAGAATAAGATACACGGAATGAGGCAGAATAAGATACACGGAATGAGGCAGAATAAGATACACGGAATGAGGCAGAATGAGGCAGAATAAGATACACGGAATGAGGCAGAAGAAGATACACGGAATGAGGCAGAATAAGATACACGGAATGAGGCAGAATAAGATACACGGAATGAGACAGAATAAGATACACGGAATGAGGCAGAATAAGATACACGGAATGAGGCAGAATAAGATACACGGAATGAGGCAGAATAAGATACACGGAATGAGGCAGAATAAGATACACGGAATGAGGCAGAATAAGATACACGGAATGAGGCAGAATAAGATACACAGAATGAGGCAGAATAAGATACACGGAATGAGGCAGAATAAGATACACGGAATGAGGTAGAATAAGATACACGGAATGAGGCAGAATAAGATACATGGAATGAGGCAGAATAAGATACACGGAATGAGGCAGAATAAGATACACGGAATGAGGCAGAATAAGATACACGGAATGAGGCAGAATAAGATACACGGAATGAGGCAGAATAAGATACACGGAATGAGGCAGAATAAGATACACGGAATGAGGCAGAATAAGATACACTGAATGAGGCAGAATAAGATACACAGAATGAGGCAGAATAAGATACACGGAATGAGGCAGAATAAGATACACGGAATGAGGCAGAATAAGATACACGGAATGAGGCAGAATAAGATACACGGAATGAGACAGAATAAGATACACGGAATGAGGCAGAATAAGATACACGGAATGAGGCAGAATAAGATACACGGAATGAGGCAGAATTAGGCAGAATAAGATACACAGAATGAGGCAGAATAAGATACACGGAATGAGGCAGAATAAGATACACGGAATGAGGCAGAATAAGATACACGGAATGAGGCAGAATGAGGCAGAATAAGATACACGGAATGAGGCAGAATTAGGCAGAATAAGATACACGGAATGAGGCAGAATGAGGCAGAATAAGATACACGGAATGAGGCAGAATAAGATACACGGAATGAGGCAGAATAAGATACACGGAATGAGGCAGAATGAGGCAGAATAAGATACACGGAATGAGGCAGAATAAGATACACGGAATGAGGCAGAATAAGATACACGGAATGAGGCAGAATAAGATACACGGAATGAGGCAGAATAAGATACACGGAATGAGGCAGAATGAGGCAGAATAAGATACACGGAATGAGGCAGAATGAGGCAGAATAAGATACACGGAATGAGGCAGAATAAGATACACGGAATGATGCAGAATAAGATACACGGAATGAGGCAGAATAAGATACACGGAATGAGGCAGAATAAGATACACGGAATGAGGCAGAATAAGATACACGGAATGAGACAGAATAAGATACACGGAATGAGGCAGAATAAGATACACGGAATGAGGCAGAATAAGATACACGGAATGAGGCAGAATTAGGCAGAATAAGATACACGGAATGAGGCAGAATGAGGCAGAATAAGATACACGGAATGAGGCAGAATAAGATACACGGAATGAGGCAGAATGAGATACACGGAATGAGGCAGAATAAGATACACGGAATGAGGCAGAATAAGATACACGGAATGAGGCAGAATAAGATGCACGGAATGAGGCAGAATAAGATACACGGAATGAGGCAGAATAAGATACACGGAATGAGGCAGAATAAGATACACGGAATGAGGCAGAATAAGATACACGGAATGAGGCAGAAGAAGATACACGGAATGAGGCAGAATAAGATACACGGAATGAGGCAGAATAAGATACACGGAATGAGACAGAATAAGATACACGGAATGAGGCAGAATAAGATACACGGAATGAGGCAGAATAAGATACACGGAATGAGACAGAATAAGATACACGGAATGAGGCAGAATAAGATACACGGAATGAGGCAGAATAAGATACACGGAATGAGGCAGAATAAGATACACGGAATGAGGCAGAATAAGATACACGGAATGAGGCAGAATAAGATACACGGAATGAGGCAGAATAAGATACACGGAATGAGGTAGAATAAGATACACGGAATGAGGCAGAATAAGATACACGCAATGAGGCAGAATAAGATACACGGAATGAGGCAGAATAAGATACACGGAATGAGGCAGAATAAGATACACGGAATGAGGCAGAATAAGATACACGGAATGAGGCAGAATAAGATACACGGAATGAGGCAGAATAAGATACACGGAATGAGGCAGAATAAGATACACGGAATGAGGCAGAATAAGATACACAGAATGAGGCAGAATTAGGCAGAATAAGATACACGGAATGAGGCAGAATGAGGCAGAATAAGATACACGGAATGAGGCAGAATAAGATACACGGAATGAGGCAGAATAAGATACACGGAATGAGGCAGAATGAGGCAGAATAAGATACACGGAATGAGGCAGAATAAGATACACGGAATGAGGCAGAATAAGATACACTGAATGAGGCAGAATTAGGCAGAATAAGATACACGGAATGAGGCAGAATAAGATACACGGAATGAGGCAGAATGAGGCAGAATAAGATACACGGAATGAGGCAGAATAAGATACACGGAATGAGGCAGAATAAGATACACGGAATGAGGCAGAATAAGATACACGGAATGAGGCAGAATGAGGCAGAATAAGATACACGGAATGAGGCAGAATAAGATACACGGAATGAGGCAGAATAAGATACACGGAATGAGGCAGAATAAGATACACGGAATGAGGCAGAATAAGATACACAGAATGAGGCAGAATAAGATACACTGAATGAGGCAGAATAAGATACACGGAATGAGGCAGAATAAGATACACGGAATGAGGCAGAATGAGGCAGAATAAGTTGGACCTCTGTGTGTGTGTGTGTGTGTGTGTGTGTGTGTGTGTGTGTGTGTGTGTGTGTGTGTGTGTGTGTGTGTGTGTGTGTGTGTGTGTGTGTGTGTGTGTGTGTGTGTGCGTGCGTGCGTGCGTGCGTGCGTGCGTGCGTGCGTGCGTGCGTGCGTGCGTATGTGCATGTGTGTATGTGTGTCTGTGTGTGTGTGTCTGTGTGTGTGTGTATCCCACCACAGGGCTTCGGGGCAGGAAACTTCAAGTCTCTGTTCGAGGCCATTGAGAAGGACCAGGATGCCAGGGGAAACCTCACCGTTTACAACTAATATCACACCACCATTGTACGGCTACGCCGACGAAGCCACGTTTAATATGTTCTACTCAATGTTCCATGTTGTATGGCTTTGCTTAAAGAGATTTAGGACAGAGATTTAGCACCTATTTTGATAAATGTATGGGACAAGTTGTTGAAAGCAATTAGAAAAGCAATCTGTTTAATTTCTCTTTTCTACGATCACTGCGATAACAAGCCTCAGCTTTCCACCTTTTACCTTTGCAAGGTAAGCGGCAGCATATATCTCGCCAGTGACAACACGATGATAATTCCGATACATGACTGAAACATTTACATGAATTGAATGACCTAGTTTTACAGTGGGATTTGTCAGATAAATACAAACAAACAAAAAACAGGTTAATTTTACATACAATTTAGACCATATTCAGCACCAGAGGTTTTTATTTCAAAATAATTTATTTGCATATAATTGGAATGATGCCACGTTGATACATCTGTGATGGCACACAGTTTCATATAGATATGGTTTCTATACAGAAACCATGTAGTATTTTTCAAAACCTGGACCAACAAAAAAAAAAGGATAAATATATTAGTAAATAAATATATTAGTGACATATCACCATATTGAAATGTTCTATTATATATAAAATACAACACTTTATTTCATTTATGTTTTTGTCTGTCTCTTTTTTTTTGTACACAAAGTATCCAACATATACTGACAGAGCGCTTTCGTTTCCATGGGGACCGTGTTCTGATAAACCCATTTCAGCTCATTATGCATTCGAAAAAACAAAACAATAATCACAAACAGAAAAGGACACCAAAAAAAAGGATAATAAAATCGCCCAACCAAAATGTTTCAGGGATTTTGAAGTGTTATATTTCATTGTACTGGTCATCGGCATAGTTATATTGCTTTGATTACTTTTCGTTGAGTTTTTCCCTGTTAAATATAAAGCAAAAGTGCTGGTTGGTTGTGATTTAGTCATTTCCAGCTCAGACTAGGGGGCTGTAGCCTGGAATGCAGAAAGATTTTACAATGTTTGTTTTAAAGCGAAACATTTGTGGTCGCAGTGTTCAGTCTGGTTTAACCAGGCTATAGGGTACTGTTCTCTACAAAGTGTTCAGTCTGGTTTAACCAGGCTATAGGGTACTGTTCTCTACAAAGTGTTCAGTCTGGTTTAACCAGGCTATAGGGTACTGTTCTCTACAAAGTGTTCAGTCTGGTTTAACCAGGCTATAGGGTACTGTTCTCTACAAAGTGTTCAGTCTGGTCTAACCAGGCTATAGGGTACTGTTCTCTACAAAGTGTTCAGTCTGGTTTAACCAGGCTATAGGGGACTGTTCTCTACACAGATATATAACAGACACAACCTGAAGTATTAGCGAGAGAAGCTGTCACCAAAAACACATTAGAAAACGAGGTATCAGTAAATATGTTAGAGATGCTGTCTCCAAAACACATTAGAAAACGGGTTATGGGTAAAATAGGGGGCTGTAATCTATAGATTATCCATGATGTTTGACTGCATGCGATTCCAACGTGTCTTTGTAAAGTAAAACCTAGAGAATTGGGTTTAGATTGCCGGAGGAGGAACAGAAATAACACGAGCTTAATGTATTAGGTTATTTGATGATCTAAGATAATAATAAACTTCAACCGATCCACAGGAGGTAGTGAATGAAGAGCACACAACTAACCCTTTTTGAAAACTGACTTCATAAAAGGCAAGTCAATAGAATAGCTGGACTCATCTCATAACTGGTTCGGAGCGTTACTGCCGTCGATCAGCCACGTGACATTTAAAGGTTGTTTTAAGTGCTTCCAACTATTTAGAAAATACTCTGGGGATCAATAGGTTTATTCAATTCAATGTTTACCGTTTGCCTCGGACGCAATACAGTCTCCTTGCACATGTCCACTGAGCCTCCATGTATACAGATACAGTAAGAACTAAAATATATTGGAGGATATGTACTGTACACTACCAGTCAAAAGTTTGGACACCTACTCATTCAAGGGTTTTTCTTTATTTTTTTTAATACTATTTTCTACATTGTAGAATAATAGTGAAGACATCAAAACTATGAAATAACACATATGGAATCATGTAGTAACCAAAAAAGTGTTAAACAAATCCAAATTTATTTAATATTTTAGATTCTTCAAAGTAGCCACACCCTTTGCCTTGATGATAGCTTTGCACATTCTTGGCATTCTCTCAACCAGCTTCACCTGGAATGCTTTTCCAACAGTCTTGAAGAAGTTCCCTCATACGCTGAGCACTTGTTGGCTGCTTTTCCTTCACTCTGTGGTCCAACTCTTCCCAAACCATCTCAATTAGGTTGAGGTCAGGTGATTGTGGAGGTCAGGTCATCTGATGCAGCACTCCATCACTCTCCTTGGTCAAATAGCCCTTACACAGCCTGGAGGTGTGTTTTGGGTCATTTTCCTGTTGAAAAACAAATGCTAGTCACCACTACGCGCTAACCAGATGGGATGGCATATCGCTGCAGAATGCTGTGGTTGCCATGCTGGTTAAGTGTGCCTTGAATTCTAAATAAATCATTGACAGTGTCACCAGTAAAGCACCCCCACACCTCCTCCTCCATGCTTCACGGTGGGAACCACACATGCGGAGATCATCCGTTCACCTACTCTGTGTCTCACAAAGACACTGCGGTTGGAACCAAAAATCTCTAATTTGGGACAATCAGTTCCACCGGTCTAAGGTCCATTTCTCATGTTACTTGGCCCAAACATGTCTCTTCTTATTATTGGTGTCCTTTTGTGTTGGTTTCTTTGCAGCAAATCAACCATGAAGGCCTGATTCACACAGTCTCCTCTAAACAGTTGATGTTGTGATGTGTCTGTTACTTGAACTCTGTGAAGTATTTATTTAGGCTGCAATTTCTGAGGCTGGTATCTCTAATGAACTTATCCTCTGTAGCAGAGGTAACTCTTGGTCTTCCTTTCCTGTGGCGGTCCTCATGAGAGACAGTTTCATCATTGCACTTGATGGTTTTTGCAACTGCACTTGAAGAAACTTTCAAAGTTCTTAAAATGTTCTGTATTGACTAACCTTCATGTCTTAAAGTAGTGATGGACTGTCGTCTTTTTGCTTATTTGAGCTGTTCTTGCCATAATATGGACTTGTTCTTTTACCAAATAGGGCTATCTTCTGTATACCATCCCTACCTTGTCACAACACAACTGATTGGCTCAAATGCATTAAGAAGGAAAGAAATTCCACAAATTAACTTTTAACAAGGCACACCTGTTAATTGAAATGCATTCCAGGTGACTACCTCATGAAGCTGGTTGAGAGAATGCCAAGAGTATGCAAAGCTGTCATCAAGGCAAAGGGTGGCTACTTTGAAGAATCTCAAATATAAAATATATTTTGATTTGTTTAACACTTTTTTTGGTTATTACATGATTCCGTTATTTCATAGTTTTGATATCTTTACTATTATTGTACAATGTAGAAAATAGTAAAAAATAAAGAAATACCCTGGAATGCGTAGGAGTGTCCAAGCTTTTGACGGGTACCGTATAACTACACACATTTAACATGACTTTTCTGTCCTCTGGTGTTTTTCATCTCCTGGGATGTTGGATCCAAGTGAGACATTCAGGGAAAGGGCTTGACTGACCGAGCGGCACCAGGCTTCTATTTAAGGCCGCAGGTTTGTTTGGTTGTGAATAATGTATGTTCCCAAAGTTGACTGAATAATGAATTATCATGGCTTTCCTCCAGTTATTACATAGTAATTATGTATATCATATTTTGCTACAATGTTTAAGATAAGGGCACCCCTGGTGAGCTATAGCTGCTGGTAGATGGGTAATGGAAAGGAGACAATATCCTTGCTGGTGGATAATGATAGGGTTGTGTAATAGGTGATGGGGTTAAAGGTCAGGGGTGAAGAGCAGACGACATGGTTCATGTCCTTCCTGAGCCGAGCGAAGCTCCACCCACGCTGCTGTTCTGGTGGCAGACCTACCTTTAGGTTCAAATAGAATTTGAAATATTTCACATACTTGAGCATTTGCATACTTTATCCTTACTGGAGTGCACGCCAGATGGGCGGGGTTTGCATTTTTAGGACTATAACATTGGTCCCATGGAGCCAGATAAGCTGAATCAAGCACAGCTACAGTATTTGAAATATGTCAAATACAGTTTGAACCCAGGTCTGTGTGGAGGGCCCCTCCATCCTTCACTGGCCACCAAACCAGCGCTCAGGTCAAACATACTACGTAACCACTGGCAACATGAGAAATGACATGAGCAAAACAAAAATAGCTTGTAATAACATAGATCAGTCTGGTTCTTTCTTTTAACCATGAAAAATAAAATTACAAAAAAAATGTTTTTACCGAACCACAAAACAAACTAAATGTGATGGAAACAGCTGCCATTATTGAATGAACCAACACAAGTCCCCATACTAGCCTCTAATGACCTCTCAGGATGACCTTTCAGGATGACCTTTCAGGATGACCTTTCAGGATGACCTCTCAGGATGACCTTTCAGGATTCTCACTGCTTGTAGGTCCAGCTAAGAAAATAAATGTTCTCCCCCAATGATAAGTTTCTTGTCTCTTTTCCGTAGCTCCGAGTACCATAGAAACCCACGCCGATGGGAAACATTTCTGAATCTGACTTGAGTTAGGTTGGAAAGAGCAAGAAACCTCCATGTAATACATGATCCAATGGTTGTCTACATACTGTATCTACACAAATAAAGGACTTTATGGATATTAAGGATGTGTGAGGGAAAATCAAGTATTACTGAGTAGTACCTCATAGTATAATTGATTAAGTACTCAATCAACCAATCAGACATCCAATATGTCCATGTGACTTCTAATGAGGGAGATAGTTGGGGGAATTTCGTGATGTTGAATCGAGGCTCAAGCCCTGAGCAGTGATCATTCCTTGTGGTCACTAAGGCAAACCTGGGAACTTGTTGGTATTGAATTCTTCCTGTAATTTACAAAACAAAATAAAAACAAGGACGGAGAAAAAAAAACAAAAAAAACAAACATTTCCAGCATCTCCCAGTCAGTCTCCATCTTGAAACACAATCACTAAGCAACAACAAAACTTCCAATCAAACACATTGAAATACTGGAATTTAACAATGAATTAGAGCAATTTGAGGTCCATACATGACTTGTGCTTATTGTTTGAATTGATGGTCAAAATAAATAAACTTCAAAACAATCAGAATCTCATAGACTCATTTTGATCGTTGATGGACAGACGGAACTCTGAGCACTGACTGGGGGATTCTGGGAAGTGTAGTCTGAATGCAGCTATTAAATGTGGAATTATTTGGAAGACTTGAGAAACAAGGCCGTGCGATGATTTCCGTTCCGGCTCCTGTGTAAGTAGCAGCGTGACGTTGGAGATGCAACTAGCGAGTCCTCACACGCCGGACTCCTCCTCGGATCCTGGAGGTAGAGAAGAAGACAACAGGTTTATTTACCTCTCCAACGCACAGAGACATGACGCACAGGATGTCAGGAAGAACGACACATATGGGGCTCTTCCTCAATTCCTCTCTCCTCACCTTCTTTCCCAAAATGCAATTCGTTCAACTTCCCTCCAATTAGGTTGATACGGAGGTGAGGAGATCACGGAAAGACAAATTGAGCTTAAGACATAAAAAACGATGACCTTAGGTAATACCATTCCTATGAGGAAAACGATGACCTTAGATAATACCATTCCTATGAGGAAAACGATGACCTTAGATAATACCATTCCTATGAGGAAAACAATGAACAAGACAGCAGTCGTTCACATCATATGTAGCTATAAAAAAAGTTAAGGACTGGTTGAACACCCACCCTGATTATTGTGTAATGTTTGGCAGTATAAACAAAAGTCTGTGTTGCGGTCGTCCACTGGGCTGTGGGGACAGTGGTGGCGCCTGCTGGATGGGGGCGGGGTTCTGTCCGTAGGGACCCCCAGCCCGGGCCCCAGCAGCTGGGGCTCAGAGTGGGCCTGCTGCACCCGCTTCTGCCACACCACATGGTGGGGCCCTCCACAGCAGGGCCACTCCTCTAGGCCCCCCAGGGGCCTCATTCCTCCAGAGTCCAGGATGAGGGGCACAGGCATGGAGAGCAGAGCGGGGGGCAGGTCGGGCGGGGGGCAGCAGTAGCCCTGGTCATAGTGGATGTAGATGCTACAGTCGTCCTGCAGGTCCAGGTTCTGTTGGAAACGCACCGAGGGGCCATCGAGCACACAGTCGCCCAGCCGGCCTGCCCTCCGGTGGGGGTGGCCCCCGTGGCTGTGGTCCTGGTGGCAGCAGGTGGTTGGGGGTGGTAAGGGGGCTGGGGTTACCAGGACTGGAGGGGGACCTGAGGGGTGGCTGAGCTCATGGCCCTGACCCTCTGTCCCGTGGCCATGGGCCCCTCTACTGTCTGTGTGGTCTGCCTTAGGGCAGTGACAAGGGCTGTCTTTCAGAGGGCACACTGGGGAATCTTTGTCCAGAGCCGGGGGTGATCCTGACTCAGGGCCAAAAGCAGCAGCAGTAGCCCCCAGCTCCTCGTCCGACCCCCTGCCTGGCCCCTGGTCCTGGGCGTGCTCCCTCTCCCCTTCCTCTCGGTAGTGGTGGTGACGGTGGCGGTGGTAGTGGACGTGGCTAAACACAGCCTGCTGCTGTTCCTCAGAGCACCCTCCTCTTCTTCCTCCTCCTCCTCCTCCTCGTCCTCTGTCTCTGTTCACCACTGAATCCAAGGACCTGGGTCTCTGGACCCCTGCCTCCATGCTGTCCCTGCGGCCTGTCGGTCCCGGCCCCGGCCCGTAGTACACAAACGGATCATAGTCACTGCTCAGAGAGCTGCGGAACGTGGACCAGCTACCGTACACACCCTGCAGGGACACGTCAGTACAGTTGAGTACCGAGTCACTGGAGGAGCCGTGACAGGGGCCAGAGCTGGAGTCACTGGCCGGCCCATCAGCCAGGTAGCCACTGCGTTCTGTCCGGTAGCTCCCCCCAGAGCCCCCCTCGTTCCCCCGGCTGTGGGCTCCCCCTGCGGAGGCGCGGGGAGCAGAGGAGGGGGCGTGGTGGAGCCTGGAACTGGAGGCGTTGCGCTGGGAAGGGCAGCCGGAGCGGTAGGCGTGGCAGGAGCGGCGGGGCCCGGGGCCGTAGTGGGTCTCCATAGGGTGGCCTGCTGTCTTGCAGCTGCCCCCGGCTCTGTGGGGCCTTCCGGGGCCCTCTGCAGGGTGGAGGTATCCGCAGCCAGGGCCCAGGGGGCGGCAAGGGAGGAAGCGGTGGGTCTGGGGGTCCAGAGGCGGGGAGCCGCTATAGTGGCCCAGGGAGGGGTATGGACCAGAGGGGCCGCGGGGGTAGTGAGGCCTCATGGAGAAGGGGATGGGGTGCTGGGGGAAGGAGTGGGCATGGGGGTGCAGGAAACCCTGGCTGTGCTCGGGGGTCTGCTGTAGTCTGGTCCTCCGTGGCTGTCCAGACAGCTCTGAACCTGTGGAACATTACAACACACAGTCAGACATGACAGGCTACACAGACAGACAGACAGACAGACAGACAGACAGACAGACAGACAGACAGACAACACAGACAGACAGACAGACAGACAGACAGACAGACAGACAGACAGACAGACAGACAGACAGACAGACAGACAACACAGACAGACAGACAGACAGACACACAGACACACAGACAGACAGACACACAGAGAGACAGACAGACAGACAGACAGGCTACACAGACAGACAGACAGACAGACAGACAGACAGACAGACAGACAGACAGACAGACAGACAGACAGACAGACAGACAGACAAGCAACACACACCCAGTAGTCAGACAGACAGGCAGGCAGACAGACAGACAGACAGACAGACAGACAGACAGACAGACAGACAGACAGACAGTCAGACAGTCAGACAGACAGGCAGGCAACACACCCAGTCAGACTGTATTTTTACTGTATAATCCCCTTATCCAGTATAATAGTAATACAGCTGAAGAGTGGTTCTGGTGCTTCCTTCTCTTAGGCCCGTTGTAGAGCTCCCCTAGTGGCTATGTCATGTACTTACCCATGATGTTGTGCATGCAGAGGGGACAGGTGCGGTGCTGCAGCAGCCAGGGGTCCACACACTCCTTATGGAACTCATGAGCACACGAGATGATCCTCAGGTCCTGTCCCTCCAGGAACTCATCCAGACAGATGGCACAGACGGGACTGGAGTTAGAGCTGCTATTAGACCCCCAGCCCCCACGGTGGCGCTGTGAGCCCCCGCAGCCCTGAGAGCTGTACGTCCGCGTCTCCAGACGACTGATGGCTCGCATCGTCTGCTGGTGGACTGAGTCCTGCGGTCATAGAGGAACACGCCGTGTGGGACGGAGGTTAGAGAACTGAACCTCAGAATGGACTGACATGTGTCAAAGTTCAAATTCCAGGGAGATTTTCTGGTGAATGTTTCAGCTGTATATACAGTGGCCACTATCCTTAGTGTTTGGTCTACAGTTTGAGGACTTACGCTAAACCACTTTCAGATGGCTGTATTCTGCAGAGATAAAGACAAACCACTTTAAGATGGCTGTATTCTGCAGAGATAAAGACAAACCACTTTCAGATGGCTGTATTCTGCAGAGATAAAGACAAACCACTTTCAGATGGCTGTATTCTGCAGAGATAAAGACAAACCACTTTAAGATGGCTGTATTCTGCAGAGATAAAGACAAACCACTTTAAGATGGCTGTATTCTGCAGAGATAAAGACTTCGCTATTGAGAGATAAAGACTTTGGTATTGATAGATAAAGACAGATACATTGAGACTGGTGATGTTGACTGACTCACCCAGGTTCTGCTGGACTTGCATCGGTACCGGAAAGCAAAGATCGAAACGATGGCCAGAATAGCAAGGACTATAGTGAGCAGGACAACAACATCATAGTGGGGCTGGAAAGCGAGAGAGAGGAGAGAGAGAAATGAGAGAGACAGAGAGGGGAGAGAGAGACAGAGAGAGACAGAGAGAGAGAGAGAGAGAGAGAGAAATGAGAGAGACAGAGAGGGGAGAGAGAGACAGAGAGAGACAGAGAGAGACAGAGAGAGAGAGAGAGAAATGAGAGAGACAGAGAGGGGAGAGAGAGACAGAGAGAGACAGAGAGAGACAGAGAGAGACAGAGAGAGAGAGAGAGGGAGAGAGAGAGAGAGAGAGAGAGAGAGAGAGAGAGAGAGAGAGAGAGAGAGAGAGAGAGAGATCTATAAGTCTGGAACAGTGTTGGTACAGGGCAACAGCCCCAAACAGTTTCAGCTGGACTTTCACCGAATCAAAGAATTAGCTCAGCAGGAGAAGCTCTCCCTTGAGAAAGATACCCCCACCCCGAGCGGGTCAGACCAGACCTCTTCATTACACAACCCCACAGACAAACAACCCCACAGACAAACAATCCCACATACAAACAACCCCACAGACGAGCAACCCCAAGCAGAAAGTCAACCTCCCAGCACAGAGCACTACTCCCTCATTGAAATGAAGGATACATTTACCCAGCTGGAGGTAAGACAGGTGGAGCTGGAACAGCAGGTGATTACACTCCAGTCAGCACAGACCCAGACAACAGTCCAGCACAATAACACCCCCTTAACCAGACCCGGAGAGCTGGAGGTGGAGAGAGACATATCTGCACTCTGGACAGTGGTGAGACAACTTCAACAATATAAAAAGCAAGAGCAGGAGAAGAACAGAGCACTAGAGGAGAGGATCAGACTGCTGGAGGAGAGGGTGAGGGGGATGGAGGAGAGGATCAGACTGCTGGAGGAGAGGGTGAGGGGGATGGAGGAGAGGATCAGACTGCTGGAGGAGAGGGTGAGGGGGATGGAGGAGAGGATCAGACTGCTGGAGGAGAGGTTGAGGGGGATTGCGTGTGACAGAGAACAACCCACTAGAGAGGTGGCCACCCCCGCAGAGAAGCCAGCAGAACAGCCCACCTCAGCTCCCGACAAAAGTCTCGACACCAGAGCAGAACAGTCCACACCAGACCCTGACCATAGCCTCGACATCACAGCAGAACAGTCCACACCAGACCCTGACCATAGCATCGACACCACAGCAGAACAGACAAATGAAGAACCCCAAGCCCAGGGGATCTCACCCCCCCTGTCAGCCACCCTGATAGCTCTCCTGACAACCCCCCCCACACCCACTGAGGACAAACACAAGACACCGATGGTTCTCCTTATGGACTCAAATGGGAAATATATACAAGAAAAATAACTTTTTCCCAAACACAGTGTGTCTAAACTCTGGTGTCCAAACACCCAGCGCCCCCTAGACCTTCTGTCTGAGGACCAACTAGGGTCCCCCAGCGCCCTAGACCTTCTGTCTGAGGACCAACTAGGGTCCCCCAGCGCCCTAGACCTTCTGTCTGAGGACCAACTAGGGTCACCCAGCGCCCCCTAGACCTCCTGTCTGAGGACCAACTAGGGTCACCCAGCGCCCCCTAGACCTTCTGTCTGAGGACCAACTAGGGTCACCCAGCGCCCCCTAGACCTTCTGTCTGAGGACCAACTAGGGTCACCCAGCCACATAATAATACACCCAGCGCCCCCTAGACCTTCTGTCTGAGGACCAACTAGGGTCACCCAGCGCCCCCTAGACCTTCTGTCTGAGGACCAACTAGGGTCACCCAGCGCCCCCTAGACCTTCTGTCTGAGGACCAACTAGGGTCACCCAGCCACATAATAATACACCCAGCGCCCTAGACCTTCTGTCTGAGGACCAACTAGGGTCACCCAGCCACATAGTAACACACCCAGCACCCCCTAGATCTTCTGTCTGAGGACCAACTAGGGTCACCCAGCCACATAGTAATACACCCAGCACCCCCTAGACCTTCTGTCTGAGGATCAACTAGGTTCACCCAGCGCCCCCTAGACCTTCTGTCTGAGGACCAACTAGGGTCACCTAGCCACATAATAATAGGCCCAGCGCCCCTAGACCTTCTGTCTGAGGACCAACTAGGGTCACCCAGCCACATAATAATACACCCAGCGCCCCCTAGACCTTCTGTCTGAGGACCAACTAGGTTCACCCAGCCACATAATAATACACCCATCGCCCTAGACCTTCTGTCTGAGGACCAACTAGGTTCACCCAGCGCCCCCTAGACCATCTGTCTGAGGACCAACTAGGTTCACCCAGCCACATAATAATAGACCCAGCGCCCCCTAGACCTTCTGTCTGAGGACCAACTAGGTTCACCCAGCCACATAATAATACACCCAGCGCCCACTAGACCTTCTGTCTGAGGACCAACTAGGGTCACCCAGCGCCCCCTAGACCTTCTGTCTGAGGACCAACTAGGTTCACCCAGCCACATAATAATAGACCCAGCGCCCCCTAGACCTTCTGTCTGAGGACCAACTAGGTTCACCCAGCGCCCTAGACCTTCTGTCTGAGGACCAACTAGGGTCACCCAGCGCCCCCTAGACCTTCTGTCTGAGGACCAACTAGGGTCACCCAGCCACATAATAATACACCCAGCGCCCCCTAGACCGTCTGTCTGAGGACCAACTAGGTTCACCCAGCGCCCCCTAGACCTTCTGTCTGAGGACCAACTAGGGTCACCCAGCGCCCCCTAGACCTTCTGTCTGAGGACCAACTAGGTTCACCCAGCCACATAATAATACACACAGACACAAACCACCTGAGAACACAGCAGGAAAGGGTGGCCACAGCACTGAAGGGAGTGATTGAAAAAGCGTCTTCTACTTTCCCCAACGCACAAGTGGTTATCAACACCCTGCCACCACACAGCAGGTAAACGCAAATATTTCCTGTGACTGTGCCTCAAAAACAAATGTTTTCCTGGCCCACCAATCCACCCTGGACTTGAACAGCCTCTATGACCAGGTCCACCTCTACAAGGCAGCAGTGCCCACCTTCGCCCGGACTCTAAAGGACATCGCTCTCAAACGCAGCCCCAACACTTCACACAGGAGCAACAGATCAATAGACACCCCGCCCAGACCAGCGAGACACTCTCCCAGACCAGTGAGACACTCTCCCAGACCTGCGGGACCCTGGAGGGGGCAATCAATCATTTCCAGGCCCAGGGACATGTACTCGTCTGTGGCGACCTAAATGCCAGAACTGGACAAGAACCTGACACCCTCAACACACAGGGGGACAAACACATGCCTGGAGGTGACAGCATTCCCTCCCCCATATGCCCCCCTAGGCACAACTATGACAACATAACCAACAAAAGCGGGTCACAACTCCTGCAGCTCTGTCGCACGCTGAGTATGTACATAGTCAATGGTAGGCTTCGAGGGGACTCCTATGGTAGGTACACCTATAACTCATCTTTTGGCAGTAGTACTGTAGACTACTTTATCACTGACCTCAACCCAGAGTCTCTCAGAGCGTTCACAGTCAGCCCACTGACACCCCTATCAGATCACAGCTAAATCACAGTCTACCTGAACAGAGCAACACTCAATCATGAGGCATCAAAGCCAAAGGAACTGAGTAACATTAAGAAGTGCTATAGATGGAAGGAATGCAGTTTGGAAACCTACCAAAAAACAATTAGGCAACAACAAATTCAATCCCTTTTAGACAACTTCCTGGACAAAACGTTCCACTGTAATAGTGAAGGTGTAAACATGGCAGTAGAAAGTCTTAACAGTATATTTGGCCGCTCAGCTTCCCTATCAAATCTAAACATCTCAAAGAAAAAAACTAAGAAAATGAACAACAATGATAAATGGTTTGATGATGAATGCAAAAATCTAAGAAAGAAATTGAGAAACCTGTCCGACCAAAAACATAGAGACCCAGAAAACCTGAGCCTACGGCTTCACTATGGTGAATCACTAAAACAATACAGAAATACACCACGGAAAAAGAAGGAATAGCACGTCAGAAATCAGCTCAATGTAATTGAAGAATCCATAGACTTTAACAAACAGATCACCGACCATTTCGAATCCCACCGTACCTTCTCCACTATGCAATCTGGTTTCCGAGCTGGTCATGGGTGCACCTCAGCCACGCTCAAGGTCCTAAACAATATCATAACCGCCATCAATAAAAGACAATACTGTGCCGCCGTATTCATCAACCTGGCCAAGGCTTTCGACTCTGTCAATCACCACATTCTTATCGGCAGACTCAACAGCCTTGGTTTCTCAAATGACTGCCTCGCCTGGTTCACCAACTACTTCTCAGATAGAGTTCAGTGTGTCAAATCGGAGGGCCTGTTGTCCGGACCTCTGGCAGTCTCTATGGGGGTGC
>NC_052318.1:893419-898419 GCF_016432855.1 Salvelinus namaycush
AGAAAAGTTTAAAAAGGTTTGATGATGGAACAGAACCATGATCATGAATTGCCTGTAGCAGATCTTACCAGTTGCAAAACCAAAGAGCAAATGTAATACCAAACTAGGGCACATATTGAAAAGGGATATTCGCAACCCTTTCCTTTTCTCAAAAAAGAGAGGCATCAGCCAAGGCTGCTCCATCCCAGGTCAACCTACCAGCCTCCCAGTCTGCTCCAGCCCAGATCAGAATACCAGCCTCCCAGTCTGCTCCAGCCCAGGTCAACCTACAAGCCTCCCAGTCTGCTCCATCCCAGGTCAACCTACCAGCCTCCCAGTCTGCTCCAGCCCAGATCAGAATACCAGCCTCCCAGTCTGCTCCAGCCCAGGTCAACCTACAAGCCTCAGTCTGCTCCAGCCCAGGTCCTACCAGCCTCCCAGTCTGCTCCAGCCTAGGTCCTACCAGTCTCCCAGTCTGCTCCAGCCCAGGCCAACCTACAAGCCTCCCAGTCTGCTCCAGCCCAGGTCAACCTACAAGCCTCTCAGTCTGCTCCACCCTCCCAGTCTGCTCCAGCCCAGATCAGAATACCAGCCTCCCAGTCTGCTCCAACCCAGGTCAACCTACAAGCCTCTCAGTCTGCTCCAGCCCAGGTCCTACCAGCCTCCCAGTCTGCTCCAGCCCAGGTCCTACCAGCCTCCCAGTCTGCTCCAGCCCAGGTCCTACCAGTCTCTCAGTCTGCTCCAGGCCAGGTCAATCTACCAGCCACCCAGTCTGCTCCAGCCCAGGCCAGAATACCAGCCTCTCAGTCTGCTCCAGCCCAGGCCAGAATACCAGTGTCCCAGTCTGCTCCAGCCCAGGTCCTACCAGCCTCCCAGTCTGCTCCAGCCCAGGCCAGAATACCAGCCTCTCAGTCTGCTCCAGCCCAGGCCAGAATACCAGTGTCCCAGTCTGCTCCAGCCCAGGTCAGAATACCAGCCTCCCAGTCTGCTCCAGCCCAGGTCAGAATACCAGCCTCCCAGTCTGCTCCAGCCCAGGTCCTACCAGCCTCCCAGTCTGCTCCAGCCCAGGTCCTACCAGCCTCCCAGTCTGCTCCAGCCCAGGTCCTACCAGCCTCCCAGTCTGCTCCAGCCCAGGTCCTACCAGCCTCCCAGTCTGCTCCAGCCCAGGCCAGAATACCAGCCTCCCAGTCTGCTCCAGCCCAGGTCAGAATACCAGCCTCCCAGTCTGCTCCAGCCCAGGTCAGCCAACTAGCCTTCCAGTCTGCTCCAACCCAGACAATCACCCACAACTGCAATCCTTATCGATTCAAATGGGAAGTTCTTATTCCAGGAAAGATGATTCCATAGTCACCAGGTGTTCTGGTGTCCTACAACTGAGAGTGCAATGCAGCTACTTAGTCAGACCAGGATTAACACCCCTAATGACATCATCATCATCCACACGTGCTCAAACGACCTTCATGCCAAAGGTGAAAATGTATCTGGGGCAGTGAGAAGAGTGGCAGAACGGGCACAGGCTATGTTCCCAACAACCAATATAGTTGTGTCCACCCTCCTACCAAGAAAAGACTTCCCAGGAAAGTTGATGGACAAAATAAATCAACAGATCACTGTGGACTGTACCTCACTGCTCAACGTCAGAACGGCTCACCACCCCACTCTGACATGTCAACACTTATACGATAATGTACATCTTGATCAGGACAGTATCAGAACCTTTGCTAAGGACCTAAAGGACGCAACACTTGGCAGGGACCCACACACCCATCACCCCAGCAACAGAGGTCCCCCGCCCCACCTTCTGAAACAACACTTGGCAGGGACCCACACACCCATCACCCCAGCAACAGAGGTCCCCCGCCCCACCTTCTGAAACAACACTTGGCAGGGACCCACACACCCATCACCCCAGCAACAGAGGTCCCCCGCCCCACCTTCTGAAACAACACTTGGCAGGGACCCACACACCCATCACCCCAGCAACAGAGGTCCCCCGCCCCACCTTCTGAAACAACACTTGGCAGGGACCCACACACCCATCACCCCAGCAACAGAGGTCCCCCGCCCCACCTTCTGAAACAACACTTGGCAGGGACCCACACACCCATCACCCCAGCAACAGAGGTCCCCCGCCCCACCTTCTGAAACAACACTTGGCAGGGACCCACACACACATCACCCCAGCAACAGAGGTCCCCCGCCCCACATTCTGAAACAACAGTACCTCCACCATCCCCAGGAGAGAAGAGCCAGACACGACTTATTACAACACAGCTCTACTAGACCAGGCCCAACACAGCACAGATTTACCAGACCAGACCCGCGTCAGGACAGCTCTACTAGACCCGGCCAATCAAAACACAGCTCTAACCACTACTCCAGGGTCGGACAGAACACTGTCCTTCAGAGAAGTACACCACATGATGCAGTCCACACCATGTATCATTCAGATCATCAGCCTACATATGCTGAGGTAACCTCTGGCAAAAGACACCTAGAACAGTCAGAGATTGGAGAGGTGCGCCAACTACTGCATCTAATATGCAGACTACCAGACTAGATAGACTTTTTAATTCACTCGCTCGCATTTGATTTGATATATAATAGTATGTGTGTATATGTATGTATAAGTATGTGTGTATATGTATGTATAAGTATGTGTGTATATGTATATAATAGTATGTGTGTATATGTATATAATAGTATGTGTGTACATGTATGTATAAGTATGTATGTATAAGTATGTGTGTATATGTATGTATAAGTATGTGTGTATATGTATGGATACGTATGTGTGTATATGTATGTATAAGTATGTGTGTATATATGTATGTGTGTATATGTATGTATATGTATGGGTGTATATGTATATAATAGTATGTGTGTATATGTATGTATAAGTATGTGTGTATATATGTATGTGTGTATATGTATGTATATGTATGGGTGTATATGTATATAATAGTATGTGTGTATATGTATGTATAAGTATGTGTGTATATGTATGTATAAGTATGCGTGTATATGTATGTGTGTATATGTATGTATATGTATGGGTGTATATGTATGTATAAGTATGTGTGTATATGTATGTATAAGTATGTGTGTATATGTATGTATAAGTATGTGTGTATATATGTATGTGTGTATATGTATGTATAAGTATGTGTGTATATGTATGTATATGTATGTGTGTATATGTATATAATAGTATGTGTGTATATGTATGTGTGTATATGTATGTATATGTATGTGTGTATATGTATATAATAGTATGTGTGTATATGTATGTGTGTATATGTATGTATAAGTATGTGTGTATATAATAGTATGTGTGTATATGTATATAATAGTATGTGTGTATATGTATGTATAAGTATGCGTGTATATGTATGTATAAGTATGTGTGTATATGTATGTGTGTATATGTATGTATAAGTATGTGTGTATATAATAGTATGTGTGTATATGTATATAATAGTATGTGTGTATATGTATGTATAAGTATGTGTGTATATGTATGTATAAGTATGTGTGTATATGTATGTATAAGTATGTGTGTATATGTATATCTGTACATTGAATTCTGAAAGTTTTCAGACCCCTTGACTTTTCCCACAATTTGTTACGTTACAGAATTATTCTAAAATTAATTAAACAGTTTTTTTCCCCTTCGTCAATCTACAAACAATACCCCATAATGACAAAGCAAAAAACAGGTTTAGAAATGTTGGCAAAAAAAATAAAAAATAAAACCAAAAAACCTAAACAAGGAAATAACACACATGGAATTATGTCGTAACCAAAAAAGTGTTACATTTTATATTTGAGATTCTTCAAAGTAGTCAACCTTTGCCTTGAATTTGGAGAGAGAGAGAGAGAGAGAGAGAGAGTAAGTGGACGAGAGAGAGAGAGAGACGGAGAGAGAGAGGGAGAGAGAGAGAGAGAGACAGAGAGAGAGAGGGAGAGAGAGAGAGAGGAAGAGAGAGAGAGAGAGAGCGAGACGGAGAGAGAGGGCGAGACGGAGAGAGAGGGAGAGAGAGAGAGAGAGAGAGAGAGAGAGAGGGAGAGAGAGAGAGAGAGAGAGACGGAGAGAGAGAGAGAGAGAGAGAGAGAGAGACGGAGAGAGAGACGGAGAGAGAGAGAGAGAGAGAGAGAGAGACGGAGAGAGAGAGGGAGAGAGAGAGAGAGACGGAGAGAGAGACGGAGAGAGAGAGGGAGAGAGAGACGGAGAGAGAGAGGGAGAGAGAGAGAGAGAGGGAGAGATGGAGAGAGAGAGGGAGAGAGAGAGAGAGAAAGAGACGGAGAGAGAGAGACGGAGAGAGAGAGGGAGAGAGAGAGAGAGAGACGGAGAGAGAGAGGGAGAGAGAGAGAGAGAGACGGAGAGAGAGAGACGGAGAGAGAGAGACAGAGAGAGAGGGAGAGAGAGAGAGAGAGACAGAGAGAGAGAGAGAGAGACGGAGAGAGAGACGGAGAGAGAGAGAGAGAGAGACGGAGAGAGAGAGAGAGAGAGAGACAACATATAGTATCACACTGTATTCAACATATAGTATCACACTGTATTCAACATATAGTAACACACTGTATTCAACATATAACATCTCAGCAAAAAAAGAAAGTCCCTTTTTCAGGACCCTGTCTTTCAAAGATAATTCGTAAAAATCCAAATAACTTCACAGATCTTCATTGTAAAGGGTTTAAACACCGTTTCCCATGCTTGAACCATAAACAATTAATGAACATGCACCTGTGGAACGGTCGTTAAGACACTAACAGCTTACAGACGGTAGGCAATTAAGGTCACAGTTATGAAAACTTAGGACACTAAAGAGGCCTTTCTACTGACTCTGAAAAACACCAAAAGAAAGATGCCCAGGGTCCCTGCTCATCTGCGTGAACGTGCCTTAGGCATGCTGCAAGAAGGCATTATGACTGCAGATGTGGCCAGGGCAATAAATTGCAATGTCCGTACTGTGAGACACCTAAGACAACGCTACAGGGAGACAGGACGGACAGCTGAT
>NC_052318.1:908419-945919 GCF_016432855.1 Salvelinus namaycush
AGGAGAAGGAAGAGAGAGAAGGAGAGCGAGAGAAGGAGAGAGAGAGGAAAGAGAGAGGAGAGAGAGATAATGAGAGAGAAGGATAATGAGAGAGAGAGGAGAGAGAGAAGGAGAGAGAGAGCAGAGAGGAGAGAGGAGAGAATGAGAGAGAAGGATAATGAGCGAGAGAGGAGAGAGAGGAGAGAGAGAGCAGAGAGGGGAGAGGAGAGAGAGAGAATGAGAGAAGGACAATGAGCGAGAGAGGAGGAGAAAGAGAGGAAAGAGGAGAGAGAAGGAGAGAGAGAGAAGGAGAGAGAGAGAAGGAGAGAGAGAGAAGGAGAGAGAGAGAAGGAGAGAGAGAGAGAACATCTCAGTATGACAAAAATAATGGTGTTCCAAAAACGTCCAGTCGCCAGGACCACAAATACAAATTCCATCTAGACACTGTTGCTCTAGATCACACATAAAACTATACATACCTCGGCCTAAACATGAGGCCCACAGGTAACTTCAACAAAGCTGTGAACAATCTGAGAGACAAGGCAAGAAGGGCCTTCTATGTCATCAAAAGGAATATAAAATTTGACATACCAATTAGGATCTGGCTAAAAAGACTTGAATCAGTTATAGAACTCGTTGCCCTTTATAGTTGTGAGGTCTGGAGTCCGCTCACCAACCAAGAATTCACAAAATGGGACAAACACCAAATTCAGATATAGCATGCAGAATTCTGCAAAAACATCCTCTGTGTACAATGTAAAACACCAAACAATGCATGCAGAGCAGAATTGAAACGATACCCGCTAATGATCAAAATCCAGAAAAGAGACGTTAAATTCCACAACCACCTAAAAGGAAGCAATTCCCAAACCTTCCATAACAAAGCCATCACCTACAGAGAGATGAACCTGGAGAAGAGTCCCCTAAGCAAGCTGGTCCTGGGGATCTGTTCACAACCACAAACACACCCCACAGAGCCCCAGGACAGCAACACAATTAGACCGAACCAAATCATGAGAAAACAAAAAGATAATTACTTGACACATTGAAAAGAATTAACAAAAAAACAGAGCAAACTAGAATGATATTTGGCCTTAAACAGAGAGTACACAGTGGCAGAATACCTGTCTATTGTGACTGACTCAAACTTAAGGAAATCTTTGACTATGTACAGAATCTGTGAGCATAGCCTTGCTATTGAGAAAGGCCGCCGTAGGCAGACCTGGCTCTCAAGAGAAGACAGGCTATGTGCACACTGCCCACAAAATGAGGTGGAAACTGAGCTGCGCTTCCTAACCTCCTGCCAAATGTATGACCATATTAGAGACACATATTTCCCTCAGATTACACAGATCCACAAAGAATTTGAAAACAAACCCAATTTTGAGAAACTCCCATATCTATTGGGTGAAATACCACAGTGTGCCATCACAGCAGCGAGATTTGTGACCTGTTGCCACAAAAAAAGGGCAACCAGTGAAGAACAAACACCATTGTAAGTACAACCCATATTTATGTTAATTAATTTTCCCTTTTCTACTTTAACTATTTGCACATAATATGACATTTGAAATGTCTTTATTATTTTGGAACTTTTGTGATTGTAATGTTTACTATTCATTTTTATTGTTTATTTCACTTTTGTTTATTATCTACTTCACTTGGCTTGGGCTCCCGAGTGGCGCAGTGGTCTAAGGCACGGTATCTCAGTGCAAGAGGTGTCACTACAGTCCCTGGTTCAGATCCAGGCTGTATCACATCCAGCTGTGATTGGGAGTCCCATAGGGTGGTGCACAATTGGCCCAGCGTCGTCTGGGTTTGGCCAGAGTAGGCCGTCATTGTAAATAAGAATTTGATTTTAACTGACTTGCCTCGTTAAATAAATGTAAAATATACACAAATATATATATATATATATGTTTCCCATGCACTTGAATTGGAGAGAGAGATATTTCCCTGAGTGGCCTGGCCAACAGACTGAAGACATTACTGCATCATTGTGACAGACCCGAGAGCAGGGGGGAAATGACGGGTATAAAGCAGGAAGTGGAATAGGGGGAAGTGAAGGGTATAAAGCAGGAAGTTGAATAGGGGGAAGTGAAGGGTATAAAGCAGGAAGTGGAATAGGGGGAAGTGAAGGGTATAAAGCAGCATTATAAACAGGTGGTTGTTTGGTTTGGAACATTGAAGGAAGTTCTAGAATGCATCGTGTGGTCCTGAATTACATTTAGAGAGGAGCCCTGCGTCTTTCAAAAAAAAGGGTGATCCTCATGAGAGCAATACATGACATATAATTACATCTAATGGGTCTAGGTTTATGTGGATCCCCATTACCTGCCGAAGCAGCAGCTACTCTTCCTGGGGTCCACAACAAACACAAAACATGACAAGTAACACAACACTGATACTCTGATAGACAAGGAAAGTGACACAAATTGTAAATAATACTTCAACACCATTTGATGTGAGATCCTCTCTAAGCGTTACAGTAATATGTCTCTGAACATATACAGCAACACCTCCCCCATAGGCATTCCTGTCTTTTCTGTAGATGTTATATCCCTGTATTGCTACTGCTGTATCATCAAAGGAATTTCAGAGATGGCCAGAATGTTATCTATGTTTGCAAGTTATTGATTTCATGAGCCTTATTTCTAAAGCTACATAAATTAATATGGGCCGTTTTCAGCCCTTTCCTGGGTAGCTTATCAGAGATAGACATAATGTGGATACAAAATAAATAAAAAAATGTGTCGATGTGTGTGTGTAATGTTGAAGCATCTGACCCTGAGGCTCTCTCATTCCTCCCAGTCTTTTGGGAGGGAGGGTGGACAATGAGCCTGTTGTAGCAGATGGAAGCAAAGCCGTGGGCGTGGCTCCACCTCAATATTCGTATGATCCATCTGCAGCTTTCAGCGATCCTTTCTTCTTACTTTCTGGAGAGACTCGGCCCAGTTCACATGAGAAGACTCTGGTATGCCATCCACAACGATGTGATTTCTCCTGGATTTTCTCTCTAGATAGTCTGTTCTAGACAGTCTGTTTTCCCAGTCTGTTCTGGATACATTTACATTTTACATTTAAGTCATTTAGCAGACGCTCTTATCCAGAGCGACTTACAAGTACATACATTCATACTTTTTTTTTTTTTTTGTAGTCTGTTCTATAGTCTGTTAGTCTGTTCTAGATAGTCTGTTCTAGATAGTCTGTTCTAGATAGTCTGTTCTGGATAGTCTGTTCTGGATAGTCTGTTCTAGATAGTCTGTTCTAGATAGTCTGTTCTAGATAGTCTGTTCTGGATAGTCTGTTCTAGATAGTCTGTTCTGGATAGTCTGTTCTAGATAGTCTGTTCTAGATAGTCTGTTCTGGATAGTCTGTTCTAGATAGTCTGTTCTGGATAGTCTGTTCTAGATAGTCTGTTCTAGATAGTCTGTTCTGGATAGTCTGTTCTAGATAGTCTGTTCTGGATAGTCTGTTCTAGATAGTATGTTCTAGATAGTATGTTCTAGATAGTCTGTTCTGGATAGTCTGTTCTAGATAGTCTGTTCTAGATAGTCTGTTCTGGATAGTCTGTTCTGGATAGTCTGTTCTAGATAGTCTGTTCTAGATAGTCTGTTCTAGATAGTCTGTTCTGGATAGTCTGTTCTAGATAGTCTGTTCTAGATAGTCTGTTCTAGATAGTCTGTTCTAGATAGTCTGTTCTGGATAGTCTGTTCTAGATAGTCTGTTCTAGATAGTCCGATCTGAATAGTCTGTTCTGGATAGTCTGTTCTGGATAGTCTGTTCTAGATAGTCTGTTCTAGATAGTCTGTTCTGGATAGTCTGTTCTAGATAGTCTGTTCTAGATAGTCTGTTCTAGATAGTCAGTTCTAGATAGTCTGTTCTGGATAGTCTGTTCTAGATAGTCTGTTCTGGATAGTCTGTTCTAGATAGTATGTTCTAGATAGTCAGTTCTAGATAGTCTGTTCTGGATAGTCTGTTCTAGATAGTCTGTTCTAGATAGTCTGTTCTAGATAGTCTGTTCTGGATAGTCTGTTCTAGATAGTCTGTTCTAGATAGTCCATTCTAGATAGTCTGTTCTAGATAGTCTGTACTAGATAGTCTGTTTTCCCAGTCTGTTCTGGATAGTCTGTTTTCCCAGTCTTTACTAATAATGATTCACAGAAAGTGCTGATGTCATCTCGAGAGGACTTACAGTTTGTTGTTCTAGACAGTCTGTTCTGGATAGATGACTCTTGTCATCTTGCTGCAAGTTTTTTTCAGGACATCCATCTCTCCGCGGGAGAACTGCAAACTGTCCTTAAGGTCCTGGACCTCTCTGGTCAGATCATCCATTATTATGTTAGTTGAGTCCATTAGTATTCGGACAACGCTCTTGAAGCTATTTTCCTGTTGTTGTAACAACAGCTTGTAGAACCCTTTTCGTTTGATTAAAATATCTTTCACCTGTGATAGAAAAACACTGTCCATTTGGATGTGTATGACGTGATAGCAACGTAGGCTAACGCTGGTACTTAACGTTCCAGACAGGGCAGGTCGCAGGGGAAGATTTAAACAGCCACAAACCCCTGACAATCCGAGGTCCCAGCCACAAGAGCTAACCGCGTCGCGGGCTGTGTTCAAGCAGTCAAGGAACGTTTGATAACTAGCTTGATATCTAGTTAGCAGCTAGGCTAGCTGCAGCTACGCCAAGCAGCTCTTCAAACTTTTGGTTGGCAGGATCCCTCGATAGATATAGCGGTCCCAAGCAACTGATGCTAACTGCATCGCGGGATCCAAATTCAAAAGATAGATAGTAACCAAACTTTTTCAACACAACACTTTTTCAGAGACATTTAAAAACGTTCAAAGTATCAAACTGAATTCTTTCTTGTTCCACATTCTAAGTTGTTTACTTTACTATAGATTGACCTGCTAACCTTCCACACTATTGGTGTGTATGTATGTATACTAGGCCCGGGACAATACTTGTTCGTTTCCTGGCAAGATAACAAGCTCTAGTGTATATGCGTACATTATGTGTGTGTCTGAGTGCGCAAATAGAGTGTGTGTGTGTGTGTGTGTGTGCTGCCGTGTGTGAGCGCAGGGCTCTTGGTAATTGCCGCTGGCTGTAGGCGGTCGTGCTGGTTGGAGGAGGAAAGGGCGTCGCCCCACCGGGTATCCATTACTCACAGCGCTGCTTTGATGTGGGGCTGGGGGGGACGGGCTTGGGTGGAGGGTGTTGGGGCTGGGGGGTGTTGTTGGGGCTGGGGAGAGGGTGTTGTGACAGGGGGATGATGTTGTTGGGTCTGGGGAGAGGGAGTTGGGGCTGCGGCGGAAGGTGTGTATAGGGGGGGGGGGGGGGGTTTAGTGGCGTGTCAGGGCAGGTAGAGACTACGCTCTCAAGGAGTGCCTGACTAGCAGAAGGGGGCTGAACCTCCTCCTTTAACTAGTTCCTCCTCCTTCAACTAGTGCCTCCTCCTTCAACTAGTGCCTCCTCCTTCAACTAGTCCCTCCTCCTTCAACTAGTCCCTCCTTCAACTCTCTCCTAATCCTACTCCCTCCAACACCCTACTATCCATTCCTATCACCCTACTATCCACTATTCCTTACCCCTTCCTACACCCTACTACCCCTCCTCACCCCCCTTAAATATCCTGATCTAGTGAGATATACATAGCGGAGGCTCAATCAACGTCACGATCGTTAGAATAACTGGACCAAAGCGCAGCGTGATCTGGGTTCCACATCTTTTTATTACTAGGTGAAACTCACAGAAAAACAAAAACAATAAATCTCAAAACGAACCGTGAACAATAGTGCTAACAGGCAACTATCCATAGTCAAGATCCTACAAAGCACAATGGGGAAATGGCTGCCTAAATATGATCCCCAATCAGAGACAACGACAAACAGCTGCCTCTGATTGGGAACCATACCAGGACAACATAGAAATGTAATCCCCTAGATGACCCACCCTAGTCACACCGCGACCTAACCAACATAGAGAATAAAAAGTTCTCTATGGTCAGGGCGTGACAATCAAGCTAGTCGTCTTGACTACTTTCTTATGTCATTCTCGCTAGCACCAAAAGTTTAAAAAGTGTTGAAAGGGAACGGAATGCGGTCAGAACATCAAATAACTGCCATATTTAATACCCTTATAGAATTTCCACGTTGGCGAGCGTATTGAAATTTGAATCAAAGCCTATTGGATGACAACTTGTTTTTAACCAGGACAGAAGAATTTATAACTGACTTTTTCCGACGTAATATAGGTACAGTAGATGGGGGACACAATTTTGGGACACTTTTAAATGTGCCTTTAGAGGCCATGCAATTCAAAACTCATCCTTAAAATAAAAGCAATTTAGGTGGAAATAATTCATATTAACAAAGGAAATACAGATAAAGTGCATTTGGAAAGTATTCAGACCCCTTGACTTTTTCCACACCTTCATCCCAGTCTGAGGTCCTGAGCGCACTGGAGCAGGTTTTCATCAAGATTCTCTGTATACTTTGCTCCATTCATCTTTCCCTCGATCCTGACTAGTCTCCCAGTCCCTGTCGCTGTAAAACATCCCCACAGCATAATGCTGTCACCACAATGCTTCACTGTAGGGATGGTACCAGGTTTCCTCCAGACGTGACGCTTGGCATTCAGGCCAAAGAGTTTAATGTTGGTTTCATCAGACCAGAGAATCTTGCTTCTCATGGTCTGAGAGACCTTCAGGCGCCTTTTGGCAAACTCCAAGCGGGGTATCATGTGCCTTTTACTGAGGAGTGGCTTCCGTCTGGCCACTCTACCATAAGGCCTGATTGGTGGAGTGCTGCAGAGATGGTTGTCCTTCTGAAAAGGTTCGCTCATCTCCACAAAGGAACTCTGGACCTCTGTCAGAGTGAACATCGGGCTTCTTGGTCACCTCCCTGACCAAGGCCCTTCTCCCCAGGTTACTCAGTTTGGCCGAGCGGTGGTTCCAAACTTCTTCCATTTAAGAATGATGGTGGCCACTGTGTTCTTGAGGACCTTCAATGCTGCAGACATGTTTTGGTGCCCTTCCCCAGATCTGTGCCTCGAAACAATCCTGTCTCGGAGCTCTACGGACAATTCCTTAGAGCTACGACCTCATGGCTTGGTGTTTGTTCTGACATGCACTGTCAGCTGTGGAACCTTATATAGACAGGTGTGTGCCTTTCCAAATCATGTCCAATCAATTGAATTGACCACAGGTGGACTCTAATCAAGTTGTAGAAACATCTCAAGGATGATCAATGGAAACAGGATGTACCTGAGCTCAATTTTGAGTCTCATAGCAAACGGTCTGAATACTTATGTAAATAAGGTATTTCTGGTTTTTATTTTTAATACGTTTGTGAAAAATTCTTTTTTAGAGTAAGGCTGTAATGTAACAAAATGTGGAGAAAGTCAAGGGGTCTGATACTTTCTGAATGGCCTGTATAGATAGCAATAAAAACTGTACCATAGAGGCACAGAATACGTTAGAGGAAATACAAAAAGAAATGGAGGAACTTATTCAAGAAAGATCAAGTGTAATATATTATTAAAAATAAAGTGAACTGATGGAATATGTGGAAAATGCACCAAATAATTGTTTTTAATCTTCAACATAGAAATCCGCACCAAAAATTATTTACTGAATTACTGATTTACTTGTTACGAATGACGGAGTTACCCATAATTCACAAAATTATATTTTTAAAGAGAAAGTAAAGTACTTCAAGCATGTGTTTTCGTTTCAGTCTCCTCCATCTCCACTAACCAAAGTTAATTGTAAGGATTTTTTCCCTACTAATAATGTAAAATGAACAGCTGTACAGAAAGACACATGTGAAAGCCAATTTACAGAGGAGGAACTTCTTGATGCAATTCAAGCCTTTAAATCCGGGTAAACTCCAGGGCTAGATGGTATACCAGTTGAGGTATACCAAACTCCAGGGCTAGATGGTATACCAGTTGAGGTATACCAAACTCCAGGGCTAGATGGTATACCAGTTGAGGTATACCAAACTCCAGGGCTAGATGGTATACCAGTTGAGGTATACCAAACTCCAGGGCTAGATGGTATACCATCCTAGGTGTAAAATAGTAGATAATGGCTACTTCTCAGAAAGTATTAAACAGTGAGTAAAACAAAGTTGTCCACTGTCGGCATATCTATTTATTACAGCCATCAAAATTTTAGCTATTAAAATCAGATCCAACAATAATATCAAGGGCCTAGTGTCACACCCTGACCTGTTTCACCTGTCCTCGTTATTGTCTCCAACCCTTCCAGGTGTCGCTTGTTTTCCCCAATGTATATATCCCTGTGTTTCCTGTCTCCCTATGCCAGTTCGTCTTGTATGTTCAAGCCCACCAGTGTTTTTTTCCCGTTTTCCTGCTTTGCCTTTTCTCCTTTTTCTAGTCCTCCCGGTTTTGACCCTCGCCTGTTTCTGGACTTTTTACCCGCCTGCCTGACCATTCTGCCTGCACTGACCTCGAGCCTACCTGCCACTCTGTACCTCCTGGACTCTGATCTGGTTATGACCTTTTGCCTGTTCACGACCATTCTCTTGCCTATTCCCTTTGGATTTATTAAACTTCTTAAACTCCAACCATCTGCTTCCTGTATCTGCATTTGGGTCTCACCTAGTGTCACGATAGCTAGACATTCAGGGGTTATGGTGTCATTGTATGCTGATGATTCATGTTTTCTTTTAAATCCTCAATTTGGATCCCTCCACAGCCTCATAGAGGATCTAGATCATTTTTCTAACCTCTCTGGATTACAACCAAATTATGATAAATGTACTATATTATGTATTGGATCATTAAAAACTCCACTATGTCTCTCTGTCATGGCTTTTGCGCCATCAGTACAGATACCAACATGAGCAGCAGCTACGTTTGGCTACATACAGACTGTTAGTGGAATTCCCGTGAGAGAGTAACGGTTAATGTGATTGGATGTTAATTATTTGTCTCGGCCACCTTACATTGTGTTGTTATTTAGCTGAGCACTAGATGGTTTGGTTAATTTGATTTTTGGCAGTGATTTTATTAATTATTATTATTATTAATACATTATATTTTTGGCAGTGAAACGGGGCTACTCAGAGAGAAAAAACTCACCCAAATGTATAGCCCCATTGGAAAATATAAATGGGCTGTTTGAAAAATGTGAAGAAAAAATATATATATATGTATTTTTATTCTTTTAAATGTACCCCCAACAGCATTGCGTGTACCCCTCCAGTTTGTGAATACCTGCTCTGACAGATTAGTAAGAAAGTCTCACCCCATGTTCAAGAATGGCCTTTTCCCCTTTATTCAGATTACAACCTCTCACTTTCAGTTATTTGAAAATTAAATAATCTCCAAAATATTGCTATTTTTAAAACAAGCCATAGAAAGTTGGTTGCAATTTCAGTTAACCCATCAGAAAAGAGAGAACAAATATTACAACAAATATTGTGGTTAAACTCAAATATACAAATTGATGAAAAAAAACAATATTTTTTGGAAAACCTTTTTTAAAAACAGCATAATCTTTGTAAATTACATCATAAATGGGACTGGTGGAGTTATGTCACACACGCAGCTAACAAAAATATAGAAAATGTCTGCTCTACTTAAAATTACAACCAACTAATTAAAGCATTACCTCAAAAATGGAAGAGGCCAGTAGAAGGGGGAGAAAGTAAGGAACTTGTCGGTCGGATTAAAGCCCAAAATTGGTTAAAGAAAATTGTGAAAATAATTTCATTTAAGGACCAACAAATTGACAGCTGTGCCATATGGATAGATATAGATTGCACAATTAAAATTTACATTATTCTAGAAAATTCTTGCAAACAATAGAATGTTATATATATGGTCAAAAAAATAAAGGGAACACTTAAACAACACAATGTAACTTAATAAGAATATTTCATTCATTCAGATCTAGGATGTGTTATTTTAGTGTTCCCTTTATTTTTTTGAGCAGTGTATATGGTCGATACAACAGATTTTGCTGCGAAGAGACAGAATAACTAGATCATTGGTTTTGGAACTGTCCATATGTAGCTTGTTTTTGGTCGCAGGTTCAGCAATGGCTGAAGAATTGCAACATTTACCTGGAGCTAACTCTGCAAATAGCACTGCTGGGTGATTTAAAAAGTCACCTAGTCAATTGATCAATAATATAATAATACTCTTAGCAAAAAATGTGTATCTTTAATTTACAATCTGTAGAAACTATGAGAATAGAAAGGTTCAGTACTTTTGTGAAACATCACAGAACAGTTGAAAAATATATATATTCAAAATGTATATTAAAAATGATATATATTTTATATATTTACAAAACAAATATATTGGGGATTGGAAATGATGCAGACAATTACATTGATGGAAGCCACAATCTGCAATATTAAAGTTGAGGGGGTGACCTTTCACACTACAGACCACACCAGACCCTGGCACACTACTATAGTACTTTATACTATACAACTACTATAGTACTTTATACTATATAACTACTATAGTACTGTATACTATACAACTACTATAGTACTTTATACTATACAACTACTATAGTACTTTATACTATATAACTACTATAGTACTGTATACTATACAACTACTATAGTACGTTATACTATACAACTACTATAGTACTTTATACTATATAACTACTATAGTACTTTATACTATACAACTACTATAGTACTGTATACTATACAACTACTATAGTACTTTATACTATTTAACTACTATAGTACTTTATACTATACAACTACTATAGTACTTTATACTATATAACTACTATAGTACTTTATACTATATAACTACTATAGTACTTTATACTATTTAACTACTATAGTACTTTATACTATACAACTACTATAGTACTTTATACTATATAACTACTATAGTACTTTATACTATATAACTACTATAGTACTTTATACTATATAACTACTATATGTCTTTATACTATATAACTACTATAGTACTTTATACTATATAACTACTATAGTACTTTATACTATATAACTACTATAGTACTTTATACTATATAACTACTATAGTACTTTATACTATTTAACTACTATAGTACTTTATACTATATAACTACTATAGTACTTTATACTATATAACTACTATAGTAGTAGTTGTATAGTATAAAGACACACGGTCTGCACTGCCGCCCACCTCTCGGAGAAGTCTACACTGCTCATTGTTAGGTCTGAAGGCGAGAGCATTTGGATGTAGCGCAGACCGTATGCCTCCACTTCAGTCCGAGGCCTGCCAGACTAGGCCAAGCAGCTGTCTCTCTCCCACCAATGGGGTGACAGCGCTGAGACTAGGGGAAGCCAATTAGAGCGCCCTTCCTGCCCTTTCCAAAGGCAAACAATGTTCCTGTTTTCATAGAGTATCCTGTTATTTAATCAGACCTGTTACTGAGAGCCTGACTGCCACCCTCCCTCCCCCATCTGTCCTAGGGTTAGGGTTGCCACCCCTCTCTCCCTCCCTTCCTCCACCCTCCCTCCCCCATCTGTCCTAGGGTTAGGGTTGCCACCCCTCTCTCTCTCCCTTCCTCCACCCTCCCTCCCCCATCTGTCCTAGGGTTAGGGTTGCCACCCCTCTCTCCCTCCCTTCCTCCACCCTCCCTCCCCCATCTGTCCTAGGGTTAGGGTTGCCACCCCTCTCTCTCTCCCTTCCTCCACCCTCCCTCCCCCATCTGTCCTAGGGTTAGGGTTGCCACCCCTCTCTCCCTCCCTTCCTCCACCCTTCCCTGTCTCCCTCTGTCCTAGTGAGAGCCTGCACACACTCCTACAGTTCTACACCAACCCTGCTAACCTCCTCCCTCCATCCAGCGACCCTCGTCCCCCCCTCCCTCTGTCCTCCCTCCCTCTCTACGTTCCTGTGCTGAGCCCTCCATCTCATTCAACAGTTCTTGTAAGCCGCCAGGAATTCACTCTTGGAACAGGCTGTGCTGTGAGTCGTCTTTCTCCTGAACAAACACACACATAAAAACCTACACGGCAACGCCAGCCAGCCAGCCAGACCAGGCCAGCCAGTCCAGCCAGCCAGCCAGCCAGCCAGCCAGCCAGCCAGCCAGCCAGCCAGACCAGGCCAGCCAGCCAGACCAGGCCAGCCAGTCAGTCAGCCAGCCCAGGCAGTGACACACACACACTGGGTACACAAGGCACATTTAGAGGGGCAGAGAAGCTGGAAAGCTGTAAAACTTAGCTTCATGATATTATACGAGTAGATAAGTGGAATAACGCCCCCAAAGTCAACATCAGCGGGGACAAACAGAATGGAGTTTCACCGACTTCCGGTATCATACTACTGACATGTTGTGTTAAGAACCTAAACCGACATGGTTCACAGAGGAGAGATAATAACAGACTGTCTCTGGTTCACAGAGGAGAGATAATAACAGACTGTCTCTGGTTCACAGAGGAGGGATAATAACATACTGTCTCTGGTTCACAGAGGAGGGATAATAACAGACTGTCTCTGGTTCACAGAGGAGGGATAATAACAGACTGTCTCTGGTTCACAGAGGAGGGATAATAACAGACTGTCTCTGGTTCACAGAGGAGGGATAATAACAGACTGTCTCTGGTTCACAGAGGAGGGATAATAACAGACTGTCTCTAGTTCACAGAGGAGGGATAATAACAGACTGTCTCTGGTTCACAGAGGAGGGATAATAACAGACTGTCTCTGGTTCACAGAGGAGGGATAATAACATACTGTCTCTGGTTCACAGAGGAGGGATAATAACAGACTGTCTCTGGTTCACAGAGGAGGGATAATAACAGACTGTCTCTGGTTCACAGAGGAGGGATAATAACAGACTGTCACTGGTTCACAGAGGAGGGATAATAACAGACAGTCTCTGGTTCACAGAGGAGGGATAATAACAGACTGTCTCTGGTTCACAGAGGAGGGATAATAACAGACTGTCTCTGGTTCACAGAGGAGGGATAATAAAAGACTGTCTCTGGTTCACAGAGGAGGGATAATAACAGACTGTCACTGGTTCACAGAGGAGGGATAATAACAGACAGTCTCTGGTTCACAGAGGAGGGATAATAACAGACTGTCTCTGGTTCACAGAGGAGGGATAATAAAAGACTGTCTCTGGTTCACAGAGGAGGGATAATAACAGACTGTCTCTGGTTCACAGAGGAGGGATAATAACATACTGTCTCTGGTTCACAGAGGAGGGATAATAACAGACTGTCACTGGTTCACAGAGGAGGGATAATAACAGACAGTCTCTGGTTCACAGAGGAGGGATAATAACAGACTGTCTCTGGTTCACAGAGGAGGGATAATAACAGACTGTCTCTGGTTCACAGAGGGATAATAACAGACTGTCTCTGGTTCACAGAGGAGGGATAATAACAGACTGTCTCTGGTTCACAGAGGGATAATAACAGACTGTCTCTGGTTCACAGAGGAGGGATAATAACAGACTGTCTCTGGTTCACAGAGGAGGGATAATAACAGACTGTCTCTCCACCTGCTTGTTGATATGCTCTAATCTCTAAGAGATGCTGCTGTGTGTTTGTTGTTGGGGGGAATGATTTGAGGGTGACACGCGGGTTCTTACTCTACCTTCCACTAGGCGTTCAGCATTAAGCGCTCCCCTGCCCAGGCCTGAGCCTCAGGTAAAGAAAGGGAGAGAGAAAGAGAGAGATAGAAGCCCAGGGGAACGGAGGGAAATTTATTTTTTATGGGAACGTTTCTCTTGATCTCATCAAGGCAGTGTAAAAACCTCCATCTGTTTGCACAGAGGTTCAAAAGAGGCTCCACATGCCTCCGCATGCCGTCCCTCCCTCCCTCCCTGCCTCCCTATCTACCTCCCTCCCTCACTCTCTCCTTCCCTCTTTACCTCCCTCCCTCCCTCTGTTGCTACTCTCCCTCCCTCCCTCTCTCCTTCTCTACCCCCCTCCCTCTCTACCTCCATCTCTCCCTCCATCCCTCTCTCCCTCCCTCCCTCCTTCTCTACCTCCCTCCCTCTACCTCCCTCTCTCCCTCCCTCTACCTCTGTCTCTCCCTCCCTCTCTCTCTCTTCCTCCCTCGCTCTACCTCCGTCTCTCCCTCCCTCTACCTCCGTCTCTCCCTCCCTCTCTCCCTCTCTCCCTCCTTCCCTCTACCTCTCTCCCTCCCTCTCTCCCTCCCTCTCTCCCTCCCTAGCTCCCTCTCTCCCTCCCTCTACCTCCCTCTCTCCCTCTACCTCCCTCCCTCTCCCTCCCTCCTTATCTCTCTCCCTCCCTACCTCCCTCTCTCCCTCCATCCCTCTACCTCCCTCTCTCCCTCCCTCTCTCCTGCCCTCCTTCCCTAGGCAGTATAAAAGCAACATTCTAATACATCACATCTTACACAGTGCCGAACACAGCGGCTCAGCAGGAGGCTGCACAATTTAAGAGAATCAGGCCGGGCCCTAGAGAGGCATAGAAGGAGAGACTGAGGAAGGGAGGATTGAAGGAGAGAGGGATAGAGGGTGGGAGAGTAGGAAGGAGGAGGGAGGGAAAGAGGAAAGAGGAAGGAATGGTGGGAGAAAGAGAGAGAGTGGGAATAAAATCAAAGCGGCAAATTGAATGAGTTTCCTGTCAACACCCGTGGCCTGGGCTGGGCCGGGCACCCGTGGCCTGGGCTGGGTCGGACACCCGTGGCCTGGGCTGGGTCGGACACCCGTGGCCTGGGCTGGGTCGGACACCCGTGGCCTGGGCTGGGCCGGACACCCGTGGCCTGGGCTGGGTCGGACACCCGTGGCCTGGGCTGGGTCGGACACCCGTGGCCTGGGCTGGGCCGGACACCCGTGGCCTGGGCTGGGTCGGACACCCGTGGCCTGGGCCGGACACCCGTGGCCCGGGCTGGGCCGGACACCCGTGGCCTGGGCCGGACACCCGTGGCCTGGGCTGGGCCGGACACCCGTGGCCTGGGCTGGGTCGGACACCCGTGGCCTGGGCTGGGCCGGACACCCGTGGCCTGGGCTGGGCCGGACACCCGTGGCCTGGGTCGGACACCCGTGGCCTGGGCTGGGCCGGACACCCGTGGCCTGGGTCGGACACCCGTGGCCTGGGCTGGGTCGGACACCCGTGGCCTGGGCTGGGCCGGACACCCGTGGCCTGGGTCGGACACCCGTGGCCTGGGCTGGGCCGGACACCCGTGGCCTGGGCTGGGCCGGACACCCGTGGCCTGGGTCGGACACCCGTGGCCTGGGCTGGGTCGGACACCCGTGGCCTGGGCTGGGCCGGACACCCGTGGCCTGGGCCGGACACCCGTGGCCTGGGCCGGACACCCGTGGCCTGGGCTGGGTTGGACACCCGTGGCCTGGGCTGGGCCGGACACCCGTGGCCACGGGTCGGACACCCGTGGCCTGGGCTGGGCCGGACACCCGTGGCCTGGGCTGGGCCGGACACCCGTGGCCTGGGTCGGACACCCGTGGCCTGGGCTGGGTCGGACACCCGTGGCCTGGGCTGGGCCGGACACCCGTGGCCTGGGCTGGGCCGGACACCCGAGGCCTGGGCCGGACACCCGTGGCCTGGGCTGGGTTGGACACCCGTGGCCTGGGCTGGGTTGGACACCCGTGGCCTGGGCTGGGTCGGACACCCGTGGCCTGGGCTCGGTCGGACACCCGTGGCCTGGGCTGGGCCGGACACCCGTGGCCTGGGCCGGACACCCGTGGCCTGGGCTGGGCCGGACTCTCCTACGTTTCCTTGGGCTCTCCCTCCTTCCCTCAGACAGACAGTTGGCTAGCTTGGGCCGGCCTCCGTTCCTCTTTGCCTCGCAGTAACAGTAACACAAGTTCCACCAAGCTATGGATCCCACTGACTGGCGGGCCTTTTATGTTGATCCAATGAGCTGCCTGGCCCACGTGTGACCAAACAGTTCTAGCAGCGACAGGAGAAATAGATCTTGGCTTGGACTATCTCTGTCTCCTATCGCTGTCTTTGTTCTCTGTGTGCGACTGTCTCTCTTTCACCACAAAACTTTGTGCTTGCCTTTTGCAATCGATTGAGGAATTTGTGCTGTACTGGGTCCAGTTTGAGTCCTGAGAGGAGAGGAGCTCAGACATAGCTGAGCAGAGCGCTCCAGGAACAGAGCCCAGCAGCCTAGCTGTTTTGATGGGAAAGATGTTTAATGTGTCAACAAAGATCAATGGAGCAAATGCTTTCTTCATTTTCTATGAGACATTCAGCCATAAACACACCTGAGGGAGAACATCGCAGGCAGAGGGATCATACATAGACTATCTGTTCATTCCTTTATGTGGTTCTTATTAGATCAGAACAACAAACAAAGTCTGAATCCAAAAACCCGGAGAACAAACAAGTGTGTCGTTTCGTCTGGTGTTTCATCCGAGGGACCCTTTTTCAGAGCCAACCTGTCTGTTCCTCTCTCCAACCCCCAGGGCCCATCCTCCTACCCCCTTTATTCACCCCCAGAGGCACCTATCCCCGCCCGTTGGGACCCCCAATCCCTTTTCTCTCAGTCAGGACAAGACCAAACCTGATCCACAGTCAGAGATATTTTCACTAGTGACCCGAAAAGTCTTCAAACAGCGGGGATCAAAGGGTTAATACTGCCGTAATAATGATAATAAGTACCTTGTCTTGCACTATAAAAGCCTCATTCATCTGTGGGATCCACTCAAATAACACATTTAACATAGACCTTTACAGTTAATCAGGAAAACACAACCTTCTAGTGTTTGATAGGGCAATGAGGCAGAACTACTAGTTCTGTAGTTCTAGTTGTAGTTCTATAAAACTGTAGTTCTAGTTGTAATTCTATACAACTGTAGTTCTAGTTCTGTAGTTCTAGTTGTAGTTCTATACAACTGTAGTTCTAGTTGTAGTTCTATACAACTGTAGTTCTAGTTGTAGTTCTATACAACTGTAGTTCTAGTTCTGTAGTTCTGTAGTTCTATTAAACTTTAGTTCTAGTTCTGTAGTTCTAGTTGTAGTTCTATACAACTGTAGTTCTAGTTCTGTAGTTCTAGTTGTAATTCTATAAAACTGTAGTTCTAGTTCTGTAGTTCTATACAACTGTAGTTCTAGTTCTGTAGTTATAGTTCTGTAGTTCTAGTTCTGTAGTTCTAGTTCTGTAGTTCTAGTTGTAGTTCTATAAAACTGTAGTTCCAGTTGTAATTCTATACAACTGTAGTTCTAGTTCTAGTTGTAATTCTATACAACTGTAGTTCTAGTTGTAATTCTATAAAACTGTAGTTCTAGTTGTAATTCTATACAACTGTAGTTCTAGTTGTAATTCTATACAACTGTAGTTCTAGTTGTAATTCTATACAACTGTAGTTCTAGTTGTATTTCTATACAACTGTAGTTCTAGTTGTAATTCTATACAACTGTAGTTCTAGTTGTAATTCTATACAACTTTAGTTCTAGTTGTAATTCTATACAACTGTAGTTCTAGTTGTAATTCTATACAACTGTCGTTCTAGTTGTAATTCTATACAACTGTAGTTCTAGTTGTAGTTCTATAAAACTGTAGTTCTAGTTGTAATTCTATACAACTGTAGTTCTAGTTGTAATTCTATACAACTGTAGTTCTAATTGTAATTCTATACAATTGTAGTTCTAGTTGTAGTTCTATAAAACCGTCGTTCTAGTTGTAATTCTATACAACCGTCGTTCTAGTTGTAATTCTATAAAACCGTCGTTCTAGTTGTAATTCTATACAACCGTAGTTCTAGTTGTAATTCTATAAAACCGTAGTTCTAGTTGTAATTCTATAAAACTGTAGTTCTAGTTGTAATTCTATAAAACTGTAGTTCTGTAGTTATTTTAACAATGATAGCACTCTGTTTCCTACTAACAAGAATAATTATTACTATTAAAAAAGGGGAATCCAGTCAACGTGGGACTGCTGAAAAAGATGGCAGCACTTTAGAGAGCTTCTAATACCCGCATGTAAATATTGAAATTCAACAGCATACACTTTCATTTGTCTTAACATATTGACTTGATGTACAGTCTAATATAAAGATAATTTACATTTTAAAACATCTTGCTAAAGTGGCGTTATTGGAATGTCGACACACGCTAAAAACTTCTTCAAGCCTAATGTGGTATTCAGAAAAGGCCACATCGACTAGCAAACAAACAGCAAGTCTCCCCGAATCCCCCCACCAAGACATGGATTAACACATTAGCCCGGAGAAATCGGTAAATCTGAAGGATTTATTTGAGAAAATCGTAAAGATGAATACGACTTTGTGTTGCATCTGATGAAAACAACAACTACCGAGCTAAAGGGAAAAGTTGACGCGATACAAGAGAGGATGGATGGGGCAGAGGGACGGATTTCCACAGTGGAGGATGGACAGGGCAGAGGGACGGATTTCCACAGTGGAGGATGGACGGGGCAGAGGGACGGATTTCCACAGTGGAGGATGGACGGGGCAGAGGGACGGATTTCCACAGTGGAGGATGGATGGGGCAGAGGGACGGATTTCCACAGTGGAGGATGGACGGGGCAGAGGGACGGATTTCCACAGTGGAGGATGGATGGGGCAGAGGGACGGATTTCCACAGTGGAGGATGGACGGGGCAGAGGGACGGATTTCCACAGTGGAGGATGGATGGGGCAGAGGGACGGATTTCCACAGTGGAGGATGGACGGGGCAGAGGGACGGATTTCCACAGTGGAGGATGGACGGGGCAGAGGGACGGATTTCCACAGTGGAGGATGGACGGGGCAGAGGGACGGATTTCCACAGTGGAGGATGGACGGGGCAGAGGGACGGATTTCCACAGTGGAGGATGGACGGGGCAGAGGGACGGATTTCCACAGTGGAGGATGGACGGGGCAGAGGGACGGATTTCCACAGTGGAGGATGGACGGGGCAGAGGGACGGATTTCCACAGTGGAGGATGGACGGGGCAGAGGGACGGATTTCCACAGTGGAGGATGGATGGGGCAGAGGGACGGATTTCCACAGTGGAGGATGGATGGGGCAGAGGGACGGATTTCCACAGTGGAGGATGGATGGGGCAGAGGGACGGATTTCCACAGTGGAGGATGGATGGGGCAGAGGGACGGATTTCCACAGTGGAGGATGCCGTCTCCCGTCTGGAGAAAGGTAATGAGAATCACGAGGAAAAAGTTAGACATATTGTGGAATCGTGTCGAAGAACTTGAGAACAGAAGTAGGAGAAATACGGTGAGATTGGTTCATCTGCCAGAGGGGAGTGATGCCGACTGTGTGTGCACGAATTCGAAATTGAACGAACCCATCGCAGCTTAACCATGCCTGACGAGAATGGACCCCCCTAGAACGGTTCTCATCCACTTTCTACGATCTACAGCTCGGAACAAGGCTGGGATATTTAAAGCGGCAAAAGAAAAGTGTGGCGTTCAGTGAGGAGGCTGGGTTGCAGTAGTTTATCACAGATCATTTAGAGGAGGCTGGGATACAGTAGTTTATTAAAGATCATTTAGAGGAGGCTGGGTTGCAGTAGTTTATAACAGATCATTTAGAGGAGGCTGGGTTGCAGTAGTTTATCAGATCATTTAGAGGAGGCTGGGTTGCAGTAGTTTATCACAGATCATTTAGAGGAGGCTGGGTTGCAGTAGTTTATTACAGATCATTTAGAGGAGGCTGGGATGCAGTAGTTTATAACAGATCATTTAGAGGAGGCTGGGATGCAGTAGTTTATCAGATCATTTAGAGGAGGCTGGGATGCAGTAGTTTATCAGATCATTTAGAGGAGGCTGGGTTGCAGTAGTTTATCAGATCATTTAGAGGAGGCTGGGTTGCAGTAGTTTATCAGATCATTTAGAGGAGGCTGGGTTGCAGTAGTTTACCACAGATCATTTAGAGGAGGCTGGGTTGCAGTAGTTTATCAGATCATTTAGAGGAGGCTGGGTTGCAGTAGTTTATCACAGATCATTTAGAGGAGGCTGGGTTGCAGTAGTTTATCACAGATCATTTAGAGGAGGCTGGGATGCAGTAGTTTATAACAGATCATTTAGAGGAGGCTGGGTTGCAGTAGTTTATCACAGATCATTTAGAGGAGGCTGGGTTGCAGTAGTTTATAACAGATCATTTAGAGGAGGCTGGGTTGCAGTAGTTTATAACAGATCATTTAGAGGAGGCTGGGATGCAGTAGTTTACCACAGATCATTTAGAGGAGGCTGGAATGCAGTAGTATATAACAGATCATTTAGAGGAGGCTGGGTTGCAGTAGTTTATAACAGATCATTTAGAGGAGGCTGGGTTGCAGTAGTTTACCACAGATCATTTAGAGGAGGCTGGGATGCAGTAGTTTACCACAGATCATTTAGAGGAGGCTGGGTTGCAGTAGTTTATCAGATCATTTAGAGGAGGCTGGGTTGCAGTAGTTTATCAGATCATTTAGAGGAGGCTGGGTTGCAGTAGTTTACCACAGATCATTTAGAGGAGGCTGGGTTGCAGTAGTTTACCACAGATCATTTAGAGGAGGCTGGGTTGCAGTAGTTTATCAGATCATTTAGAGGAGGCTGGGTTGCAGTAGTTTACCACAGATCATTTAGAGGAGGCTGGGATGCAGTAGTTTATAACAGATCATTTAGAGGAGGCTGGGATGCAGTAGTTTATAACAGATCATTTAGAGGAGGCTGGGATGCAGTAGTTTATAACAGATCATTTAGAGGAGGCTGGGATGCAGTAGTTTATCACAGATCATTTAGAGGAGGCTGGGATGCAGTAGTTTATAACAGATCATTTAGAGGAGGCTGGGATGCAGTAGTTTATCAGATCATTTAGAGGAGGCTGGGTTGCAGTAGTTTACCACAGATCATTTAGAGGAGGCTGGGTTGCAGTAGTTTACCACAGATCATTTAGAGGAGGCTGGGTTGCAGTAGTTTATCACAGATCATTTAGAGGAGGCTGGGTTGCAGTAGTTTACCACAGATCATTTAGAGGAGGCTGGAATGCAGTAGTTTATAACAGATCATTTAGAGGAGGCTGGGATCCAGTAGTTTATAACAGATCATTTAGAGGAGGCTGGGATGCAGTACTTTATAACAGATCATTTAGAGGAGGCTGGGATGCAGTAGTTTATCACAGATCATTTAGAGGAGGCTGGAATGCAGTAGTTTATCACAGATCATTTAGAGGAGGCTGGGATGCAGTAGTTTATAACAGATCATTTAGAGGAGGCTGGGTTGCAGTAGTTTATCAGATCATTTAGAGGAGGCTGGGTTGCAGTAGTTTATCAGATCATTTAGAGGAGGCTGGGTTGCAGTAGTTTACCACAGATCATTTAGAGGAGGCTGGGTTGCAGTAGTTTACCACAGATCATTTAGAGGAGGCTGGGTTGCAGTAGTTTATAACAGATCATTTAGAGGAGGCTGGGTTGCAGTAGTTTATCAGATCATTTAGAGGAGGCTGGGTTGCAGTAGTTTACCACAGATCATTTAGAGGAGGCTGGGATGCAGTAGTTTATAACAGATCATTTAGAGGAGGCTGGGATGCAGTAGTCTACCACAGATCATTTAGAGGAGGCTGGGATGCAGTAGTTTATTACAGATCATTTAGAGGAGGCTGGGATGCAGTAGTTTATAACAGATCATTTAGAGGAGGCTGGGATGCAGTAGTTTATAACAGATCATTTAGAGGAGGCTGGGTTGCAGTAGTTTATTACAGATCATTTAGAGGAGGCTGGGTTGCAGTAGTTTATAACAGATCATTTAGAGGAGGCTGGGATGCAGTAGTTTATTACAGATCATTTAGAGGAGGCTGGGATGCAGTAGTTTATAACAGATCATTTAGAGGAGGCTGGAATGCAGTAGTTTATAACAGATCATTTAGAGGAGGCTGGGATGCAGTAGTTTATAACAGATCATTTAGAGGAGGCTGGGATGCAGTAGTTTATCACAGATCATTTAGAGGAGGCTGGGATGCAGTAGTTTATAACAGATCATTTAGAGGAGGCTGGGTTGCAGTAGTTTATTACAGATCATTTAGAGGAGGCTGGGTTGCAGTAGTTTACCACAGATCATTTAGAGGAGGCTGGGTTGCAGTAGTTTATTACAGATCATTTAGAGGAGGCTGGGATGCAGTAGTTTATAACAGATCATTTAGAGGAGGCTGGGATGCAGTAGTTTATAACAGATCATTTAGAGGAGGCTGGGTTGCAGTAGTTTATCACAGATCATTTAGAGGAGGCTGGGTTGCAGTAGTTTATCAGATCATTTAGAGGAGGCTGGGTTGCAGTAGTTTATCAGATCATTTAGAGGAGGCTGGGTTGCAGTAGTTTATCAGATCATTTAGAGGAGGCTGGGTTGCAGTAGTTTATAACAGATCATTTAGAGGAGGCTGGGTTGCAGTAGTTTATCAGATCATTTAGAGGAGGCTGGGTTGCAGTAGTTTACCACAGATCATTTAGAGGAGGCTGGGTTGCAGTAGTTTACCACAGATCATTTAATTCCAAACTAAATGGGGTGATTATTCTGATAAAATAGTTAATTTTGTAATGTTGAAGCAACACTGATGAGTTTGGCAGGCGTATCTGCATTGAGGCTCTTATAAATGGGGTTAAGTTAGTGTTATGCAACATATACCGTGCTTTCGGAAAGTATTCAGACCCCTTGACTTTTTCCAAATTTTGTTACGTTACAGCCTTATTCTAAAATGGATTAAATAAAAATATTTCCTCATCAATCTACACACAATACCCCCTAATGACAAAGCAAAAACAGGTTTTAAGAAATGTTTGCAAATTGAAAAACAGAAAAACCTTATTTACATAAATATTCAGACCCTTTGCTATGAGACTCGAAATTGAGCTCAGGTGCATCCTGTTTCCATTGATCATCCTTGAGATGTTTCTACAACTTGATTGGACTCTACCTGCGGTAAATTCAATTGATTGGACATGATTTGGAAAGGCACACACCTGTCTATATAAGGTCCCACAGTTGACAGTGCATGTCAGAGAAAAAACCAAGCCATGAGGTCAAAGGAATTTTCCGTAGAGCTCCAAGACAGAGTTGTGTCGAGGCACAGATCTTCAGCATTGAAGGTCCCCAAGAACACAGCGGCCACCATCATTCAAGAACCCGATGGTCACTCTGACAGAGCTCCAGAGTTCCTCTGTGGAGATGAGAGAACCTTCCAGAAGGACAAATATCTCTGCAGCACTCCACCAATCAGGCCTTTATGGTAGAGTGATCAGATGGAAGCCACTCCTCAGTAAAAGGCATGTGACCGCCCGCTTGGAGTTTGCCAAAAAGCACCTAAAATAACTCTCAGACAATGAAAAACAAGATTCTCTGGTCTGATGAAACCAACATTGAACTCTTTGGTCTGAATGCCAAGTGTCATGTCTGGAGGAAACCTGGCACTTGCAATACATATGCTAGCAGAAGAAATGGGCCTTACAGACATATGGAGATTAGTCCATCCTAATGATAGAGAATATACTTTTTTCTCCCTCTGTCATAAGACACACTCCAGAATAGACTTCATCTTGATATCTAATTTCCTGGTTAATAATGTGATTGTTTGCCAGATTGGGATCATCGTCCTCACAGATCATGCTGTAGTAGAGTTACATGTTGATGTTGACTCCGGTAGATTTAGACTCAACAATATGCTGTTACAAGATGAGATACAGTGGCAAGAAAAAGTATGTGAACTCATTGGAATTACCTGGATTTCTGCATAAATTGGTCATCACATTTGATCTGATCTTCATCTAAGTTACAACAATAGACAAACTTTAGTGTGCTTTAAATAACACTCCCTGATGCTTCCCTTTGTTGAGTCATCATTCTGTAACAATGTACGCTGAGAGTCGGGAAGCAAGTTCAGGGAGTGACTGCATTTAATTAATTAATTAACAAAACAAGAAACACAAACAGCGCACCGACATGAAACAGATACAGGAACAATGACGCCTGGGGAAGAAACCAAAGGGAGGTGACATACAAAGGGCAGGTAATCAAGGAGGTGATGGAGTCCAGGTGAGTGTCAATGCGGCAAATGAGCGTAACGCTGGTGACAGGTGTGCGCCATAAACAAGCAACCTGGTTGAGGCCGGAGAGGGAGCACACGTGACACGCTCAAATATAGTTCCTACCGCTGCAGTCTCCTTAGATGCTGAGAAGGCATTTGATAGGGTAGAGTGGGCTTTTCTCTTCAGAACCCTGGGACAATTTCATTTTGGCCCTGACTTTTGTAAATGGATAGGGGTCCTTTATTCTAATCCTAAAGCAACAGTACTTACCAATGGAATTATGTCTCCTTTTTGTGTTGTTGTTGTCTTTCTAGAGGCACAAGGCAGGGTTGTTCGCTTTCCCCTCTCCTGTTCACCATAGTGTTAGATTCTTGCGACAGTGATCAGAACAGATCCAGAAGTTAGGGGTGTCCATGGAGGAGGAAAAGAACACAAGATGCTTATGTATTCTGATGATATTCTTCTGCTGGTATCTGATCCTCTTCAGTCTGTAGCACCATTACTTACTTGTATTAAATTACATACTAGTTTGTAAGGCTACAAAATTAATTGGAATAAATCGGAATCAATACCAATTAATGCCATATGTTACTCTGGAACCGTTACCCCAATTTAATTTCAAATGGGTTCATACTGGGATGAAATATGTGGGTATTAAGTTGAGCTCAAATTTGGAGTAAGTGATGGGACTACATTTTGAGCCACTACTAGTCAAGATTAAAACCAATGTAGAAAAATGGGAAAAGATAAAACTTTCTTTTTGAGGAAAGATCAACGTGATTCAAATGGTTGTGGTCCCACAATTTAATTATAACTCTGCAACGTTACCTGAACCTTCCAGACCAGTATTTTAAACAATATGACTAAATAACTAAATACCTTTTGTGGGAAAACACCCAGGATTAATACGAAGCAGATGTGCTCACCAAGGGATAGGAAAACACCCAGGATTAATATGAAGCAGATGTGCTCACCAAGGGATAGGAAAACACCCAGGATTAATACGAAGCAGATGTGCTCACCAAGGGATAGGAAAACACCCAGGATTAATACGAAGCAGATGTGCTCACCAAGGGATAGGAAAACACCCAGGATTAATACGAAGCAGATGTGCTCACCAAGGGATAGGAAAACACCCAGGATTAATACGAAGCAGATGTGCTCACCAAGGGATAGGAAAACACCCAGGATTAATACGAAGCAGATGTGCTCACCAAGGGATAGGAAAACACCCAGGATTAATACGAAGCAGATGTGCTCACCAAGGGATAGGAAAACACCCAGGATTAATACGAAGCAGATGTGCTCACCAAGGGATGTAAGAGGCTCGGCTTCACCAGATGTTAAATTGTACCATTTAAAATGGCTAAATTGGCGACGCATTGGGGTAAAGGGGATGCTGGCTTGGATTAGATAATAATAGAATGGGAACTAAGTTATCCTTTCACCCCTGTTGATATTCTGTCACATAGTCCTACAGGGTAGAGGTCTGTTGAAACTCCCACCCAATTTATTTACACCCAAAAGAGGAGTGGAGAACAGTATACAAGATATGTGGACTTTCACATCCAAGGCTACAGACAGGAAAGAAGTCCCTTGTACTGGAAACAAAAGCTAATGAAAGGATCTCATACTATAGGTGATCTGTACAATGAATGTCATACTCAGATTTTATCCCAAAATATGATGACAAGGGCCATTTCTGGAAATATTTACAATTGAAGGAATGTTTGTTAACCGGCGATCAACAAAATCCAGGAAAGAACCCCAATACAGGAGTATTTGAAATGACCCAAACATTAAAGCAGCCATTTTTTTTACCTCAATATTTAGTCATCAGCAGAGTAAAGACTGTAAAAACCTCAGAACAATACGACAAATTGAAATTGAAGATGATACCTGGTTGAAGCCAGGGGGAATCTTACTCAATAGGATACTACTTAGGTTTTTTTGGACCCCAACAAAGTCTCAGAAGATGTGGCTGAACAACAATTTTGTGTGCCAAAAGGATCCTGGGACATTTTTACACGCAATATGGTCATGTACATTAGTGCTCCTGTATCTTTCTGTAAGGAGGTTTTGAAATATGTGGAGGAATGGTTGGGGTTAACAATTCCAGTTTCACCCAGAATATGTCTCTTGGGCGAACAGAGTCATCTAATGGAACAAATGAGGAATTTGCACTGATCACTGTTGGTATGGTTACAGCAGCTAGAGTCATCCTTAGAATCTGGAAGAGTCATGTCACTCCTACTCTGAAACTGTGGATACAATCAAATGTTGGATGTAGCATCTTATGAACAAACGCTTTCTAGAACCACTGCTAGAAATGACAATTCTAGAAGCTGAATTTTATTTGTCATGTTGTTTCTAAGACTGGGAGGTGATGGTGCTTGTGAAGTCATTTAATTCTGTACTGTAGCTTTGTGAGATACTATTTGACTGTGTATGTGTGCTATGTTGGAGGATATGTCTGGATGTCAGGCTCAATGTTTTATGCTGTACAATGTTTAGAAACATTTGTTTTTTGTTTCTTTATTTATTTGCTTGTTGAAAAAAAGTTTAAAGTAAATACAACTTTAAAAACCAAAAATCAAACAACAACTGGAAAATCAACCAGAAAGGGGTCTGTTATGTAATGAACCAGAAACTGGATCAGCGTCAACAGTGACGCCCTTACATGTGTATGTATGGAATCTCCTACGCGACTAACCAAATACAACACAACTCAATGAGCCTAACCCAGGGGTGGGCAAACTTTTTGACTCGCGGGCCACAATGGGTTCTAAAATTTGACAGAGGGGCCGGGCCAGGAGCATTTGGAGGGAGTGTTTGGGCCGGATATACTAAAGCATTAAATGTAGTGTGTGCAAACCTCATAGCACAGTAAGAACACTACAACCCAATTTATTAACTGTCTTTCAAATGTGAAAAATAGCCCTTATCAGTTAATAAATTTGTCTCAAGGAATATGCAAGATATGGCATTTACATACTATTTCGCCGCCCGTTCTTGTGTTGACTGCTTGCTAGCATAGTTTGCATGCTTCGTGGCAAAGTGACGGCTGATATTGTACTCTTTGAAAACCGCAACAGCTTCTTGGCATATCAGACATACAGCCGTTGATCGGACTTCAGTGAAGAAGTATTTTGTTGTCCACTCCTTATTAAACACTCGGCATTCGCTGTCCACTTTCCTTCTCTTTGGTCCGCTCATTTTCACAGAAGGGCTTAATGGTGACGTGAAACGAAGTGAAAATTAAAGTGAAATAAAGAGAAATACGCGCCACTCCAACAACGGTCAATGTGTTTTGAGTGCGCCATCTATTGGGGAAACGTGGGCATTGCAGGGAAAGGGGAAAAAAAGGAGGTTTTTACTATAATTTGGACAAGTTCGGCGGGCCGGATTAAAAAGCCTAACGGGCCGTATGTGGCCCGCGGGCCGTAGTTTGCCCATGTCTGGCCTAACCTAACCCTGCCTGCCCCATCCTGCCTCCACCTCACAACACCACATCGTGCAGCACCGGGGTCTAACCCATCCCGTCCTCACCACACCACAGGGGCCGCCCGGCCTTGCATAACCCACGGAACCTGCTAGAGGTGTCTGCTGCCTCCAATGGAGAACCCGACCATACGGGATGAAAGAGGTATTTTAATAACTCCAATTTAACTGCTATTTAATAGCACCATCCTCTCATCTCTCTCTCTCTCCCTCTCTCTGTCTCTCTCATCTCTCTCTCTCTCTCTCCTGTCTCTCTCTCTCTCTAACCGTCTCTCTCTCTCTCTCTCTCTCGCTGTCTCTCTCTCTCTCTCTCTGTCTCTCTCTCTCTCTCTCTCCCTCCTGTCTTTCTCCCTCTCTCTCCTGTCTTTCTCCCTCTCTCTCCTGTCTTTCTCTCTATCTACCTCCAAGCTTTCTCTCTCTCTCTCTCTCTCTCTCTCTCTCTCTCTCTCTCTCGCTCTCTCTCTCCTGTCTCTCTCTCGCTCTCTCTCTCCTGTCTCTCTGTCCGTCCCTCCCTCCCTCTCTCTCTCTCTCCGTCTGTCTCTCTCTATCTCTCAATTCAATTCAATTCGCTTTATTTTTTTATTTATTTATTTATTTATTTATTTTTTTTCTTCTTTTTTTTTTTTGGGGTGGATCAGCTTAATATTGCGGAAAGAATGTTGCTTCCAATGTAATTGTCTGCATCATTTCCAATCCCCCATATTTTTTTGGGTAAATATATATATCCATACACGCATGCATACATATATACATATATACATACACATACCTATATAGACATACATACTTTTTTAAAGAATATACCTTTATTATTATTCCCCGCAACCCTACCACCGCTCCCCCAATTGGAGTAAACTAATAAACACTTCTGCTTTTACCTTCAATTTATACATCTTATACCTATTTTACAGACACAGACTACTTTATAATAGTTCTCTCTTGTTTGTTCTTAGTCCTTCCTCTATTTCTGTTGTCCATCCAATTTTATTTCCACTTGTAACTGTGCTATTTCACAAAAGCTCCGCACCTATACACATTTCACAGATCCCGTATGCCCTACATTGTTTATCTTGTTATTAGTCCCACCCTTCAGTTCCACTCAACCCTTCCCATCTATCTTCCAACATCATCCATTTCGGATTTTTATTTGCCATATATTTGTCAACTGTGCTGTGATGCTTCACAAAAGATTTGAACCTTCCTATTCTCATAGCTTCTACAGATTGTAAATTAAAAATAAACATTTTTGCTAAAATAATTATTATATTATTGATTGATTGACTATGGCTTTTCAAATCCCCCAGTATTGCTATCTGTAGCGTTAGTTCTAGGCAAATGTTGCAATTCTTCAGCCATTCCTGGACCTGTGACCAAAAACGAGCTACATATGGACAATACCAAAATAAATGATCTAATGACTCTGCCTCCTCACAACAGAATCTGCAGAGCTGGGAAGATTGTATACCCCATATATATAACATTCTATTAGTTGCAAGAATTTTGTACAGTAATTTAAATTGAAAAATTCGAAGTTTTGAATCCGGCGTTGTTTTGCGTATCAATTCATAAACCATGTGCCATGGAATGGGTACATCGAAAATCTCTTCCCAACTATTTTGTAATTTATATGGCACAGCTGTCAGTTTTTTGGTCCTTAAATGAAATTGGTATATGTTTTTATTTATCACACTTTTCTTTAACCATTTATGTTCTTTAATACAGGGCCGACATACAAGTTCCTTACTTTTTTCCCCTTCTACTTGCCTCTTCCATTTTTGTGGTAATGCTGCAATTAATTGGTTGTAATTTTGGGTAGAGCAGACATTTCCATATGTCTGTGTTAGCTGCATGTGTGACATAACTCCACCAGTCCTATTTATGATATCATTCACAAAAATTATACCTTTTTTAAAAATTTCTTCGATAAATACAGTTTTTTTATCAATTACTATATTTGAATTTAACCACAATATTTGTTGTACTATTTGTTCCGTCCTTTCAGGTGGATTAAACTGAAATTGCAACCAACTTTCTAAGGCTTGTTTAAAAAATAAGGATATTTTGGAGATTATTTCCTTTTCAAACAACCGAAAGTGAGCAGGTGTAATCTGAATAAAGGGAAAAAGGCCCTTCTTGAACATAGGATGAGACATTCGTACCAATTTACTAGAGAACCAGTTTGGATTTAAGTATAACTTTTGTATGACTGATGCCTTTAGTGAGAGGTCTAATGCTTTAATATTTAATAATTTCTGCCCTCCGAATTCATATTCGTTATATAAATAGGCCCTTTTAATTTTATCTGGCTTGCCGTTCCAAATAAAATGGAATATTTTTTGTTCATATAATTTAAAAAGCAGGTCACTAGGTGTAGGCAAAACCATAAGCAAATAGGTAAACTGTGATATGACTAAAGAGTTAATCAGGGTGATTTTTCCACAAATAGACAAGTATTTTCCTTTCCATGGTAGCAAGATCTTATCTATTTTTGCTAACTTTCTATAAAAATTTATTGGAGTGAGATCATTTCTTTCTTTTGGGATTTTTATACCGAGTATGTCCACATCTCCGTCAGACCATTTAATTGGTAAACTACATGGCAATATAAAATGTGTATTTTTTAGTGATCCAATACGTAATATGGTACATTTATCATAATTTGGTTTTAATCCAGAGAGGATAGCAAAGGTATCTAGATCCTCTATGAGGCCGTGGAGAGACTCTAGTTGTGGTTTTAAAAGAAAACATGAATCATCAGCGTACAATGACACCTTAGTTTTTAAGCCACGGATTTCTAATCCATTAATATTAATGTTTGATCTAATTTTAACAGCTAACATTTCGATGGCAATAATAAATAGATATGCCGATAGTGGACAACCTTGTTTTACTCCTCTAGATAGTTTAAAACTTTCTGAGATGTAGCCATTATTTACTATTTTACACCTAGGGTTACTATACATAATTTTAACCCATTTTATAAGAGATTCCCCAAAATTGAAATATTCTAGGCATTTATATATAAACTCCAGTCGTACTTTATCAAAAGCCTTTTCAAAATCAGCTATGAAAACCAGACCTGGTGTCCCCGATATTTCATAGTGTTCTATTGTTTCCAGTACTTGCCTTATATTATCTCCAATGTATCGTCCATGTAAAAAACCTGTCTGATTAGGATGAATAATATCTGACAAAACTTTTTTTATTCTATGCGCCAAGCATTTTGCTAGGATTTTTGCATCACAACACTGAAGTGTAAGAGGTCTCCAATTTTTTAATTGGACTGGATCTTTATATATACCACTTGGGTCCTGTTTCAGTAATAACGATATCAGACCTTCTTGTTGCGTGTCTGATAATCTACCATTTATATAGGAGTGGTTAAAACAAGCTAATAATGGTCCTTTGAGTATATCAAAAAAAGTTTTGTATACTTCCACTGGTATGCCATCCAGCCCTGGAGTTTTCCCATCCTTAAAGGCCCCAATTGCATCAAGCAGTTCCTCCTCTGTAATTTGGCCTTCACATGAGTCTTTCTGTACAGATGTTAATTTTACATTATTAATAGGAAAAAAATCCATACAATTAGTTTCAGTTAGTGGAGATGGAGGAGCCTGAAACGAAAACATATTCTTAAAGTACTTTACTTCCTCTTTCAAAATATCATTTGGTGAATCATGCGTGACTCCATCATTTGTAACAAGTTTTAATACATTTTTTTTGGTAGCATTTCTATATTGAAGATTGAAAAAGAATTTGGTGCATTTTTCCCCATATTCCATCCAGTTCGCTTTATTTTTATAATATATTACACTGGATCTTTCTTGAATAAGTTCCTCCATTTCTTTTTGTTTTTCCTCTAACTTATTCTGTGCCTCTATGGTACTGTTTTTATTGCTATCTAACTGTACTGTTAGTCCTTCAATTTCCTTTGTTAATATGGACTCTTTTGATCTAAATTCCCTTTGTTTTATAGATGAGTACTGAATTGCATGGCCTCTAAAGGCACACTTAAAAGTGTCCCATACAATAAGGGGATCTGCTGTACCTATGTTATGTCTGAAAAAGTCAGTTATAAAATCTTCTGTCCTAGTTCTAAACAATTTATCATCTAGTAGACTTTGATTAAATTTCCAATATCCTCGCCCACGTGGAAATTCTGTAAGAGAAATATATATGCCAATTATGTGATGATCCGACCGCATTCTGTCCCCTATCAACACTTTTTTAACTTTTGGTGCCAGAGAGAATGGTATAAGAAAGTAGTCAAGACGACTAGCTTGATTCAGCCTCCGCCATGTATATCTCACTAAATCAGGGTATTTAAGTCTCCATATATCCACTAATTCCAATATATCCATGACATTCATGATTTCCTTAAGTGCCTGAGGGTGATAGTTTGTAGTGTGATTTCCTTTCCGGTCTATAGAGGTATTTAAGACCCTATTAAAATCTCCCACTATAATAATAGAGTCTAGTGTTGCTTGTAGAGTTGATAAATTCTTATATATATTTTCAAAGAAGCTTGGATCATCATTATTCGGACCGTATAGGTTAACAAGCCATATTTGTTTATTGTCCAATAACATATTTAAAATAATCCATCTACCTTGAGGATCTGTTTGGACAATTTGCACATTTGGATCAAAATTATTGTTAATTAAAACCATCACCCCTTTTGAATTTCTTTGCCCATGGGAGAAATATATTTTGCCCCCCCAGTTCTTTTTCCACAAAACTTCATCTAAAACTGTTGAATGGGTTTCCTGTAAACAATAGATATTATAATCCTTCTCTTTTAGCCAGGTAAATACTGATCGTCTTTTCTTATTATCTGCTAAGCCATTACAATTGTAACTGGCTATACTTATTTCACCACTTACCATAATGAGACACACCTTTCATTCTTTTAATCAGAATATATTTTTGTAAACGTACTATTAAAAAGTAACATAATGATTGAGTGTCTATATAGTTGTACCATGATATTTGCATTTCTACTAAGTAAACCTCCAATTGGTCCCTACTATTCCACCCGCTAAAAGGCCTCATCTCGAGATGGCTTGTCATCCCAATGCCCGATAGACCACCCTCGACCCCCTGTATCCCATAGCCCTGAACCGACTGGGATCCATTCTTTGAAAAGAGCATACAGTGCCATTTACCGAATTGAAGAAGATCAATTACCATATGCATTTCCATTGCCCTCACCTCGATTTGTATTATATATATCTGTGGATCATCCTCTATTGTCCCTAACATCTTTTACTTCTTCCTTCGCAACAGTTGTGGGATACACACATACACCCACACACACTCAGCCCTTACCCCCACACAACCATAAGCTCACTTTCTCAACAATTGCACCATCCCAGAGCCCAACTCAAGATGGGTCATGATTTACAAATGCACTTGCAGTTGCAGCTGCATGAGAAGGCCTGCAAGACCGCACAAAAAATTAGCAAAAATTGAGAGATTTATTTACCATTGTCATATCCTAGATAATGGAGGTCAAATGTACACCTTATTCCTGAAACACCCACAATACGGCCACCCGTCATGACCATGTCCCCACGCATCTCCATGCAGTCCGACTTTGATTTTGTGCCGCCAGGGCCACAATAATATACCCCCTCTCTGAATGTCCGAGTGTGACCCCCTCCCCATGGGTTACTGCAGCTAGTGTTGCCAGCACTGCCACTGCCTGGGTGGGGGCACCCCACCGGAATCCCCACCGGCTAGGTACAAGGTCGTCAAGGTTCTCATTAGCAGCTTTGAGAATTTCCTTGTATATTATGCTCTCCCTTTATGGGGCTTTGGCTTTGCAGGACCAACCCTGCCAAGCAGGCTCAGAATCTTGAGGGGGCAGTGCTGCTCTTGGTCTCTGACCTCATTTTAGCTGCATACAGACCGCTTACAGCGGGCACATAAAACAGTTAGGGACTTCTCCTTAGTATCTGGGTCATTCAGGTGGGTGTCTAGGGTATAGTGCCATGGACCGTACCATTAAAACAGGATAATAAATAATTAGATATAATTTATAAAAAAATAAATAAAAAATGTAGTTCTCCATGATAGGACAATAAATAAATAAGACGTATAATTCATTATAAAAGTATATCCATCATCTGAACAACATTGAAAGCCCTCTCATACCCGGCTCACAGCAATACATTGGCTCTGGGATATGCAACCATTTCATTACTCACTCACTCAACTTTCCAAACATAACAAATAAAATAAAAAATAAACACAAACCATACCATCCACACATACTGTGCCTTCTGTTTACTTAGTTTTTATCTTCACTATGTTGAATTAGTGCTTGTGTGTTCAATTAGTTATATGTGAAGATTTATAGAAAAGCTATATTTTTTATTGTATTGTTACAATCAGTAACCGGGCTTGAATTGTGTTTATTTCCCTCGTCTATGAGAACTTTGTAATTTTTAAAATAACCATGGAGTAGTCTTTGTGTCTCTGAACAACTGGTTATCAATATATAGTTTATCAACGACGAGAGCTACTCGTTTCGCTTTTAATCTATTTTCTTTGAAAATTGGATACAGAACTTTGCGCCGTTCTGCAATTTCCTTCGGAAACTGATCATTCATGCCAATTTTGGTCCCAGCAAGTCTTTTACCCAGGCTTTTAACCATTATTTTATCTTTAAATGAAGCAAATTTGGCAACGATTGGGCGTTCGTACCTCTGCCCTCTCTGTCCGAAGCGGTGAACGCGTTCAAGTTGGATTTTGTCGATAACTTCGTGGAATCTGAAGCGCTGTAAGGAGGAACTCTCTAACTATAGATTCAGGAACTTCTCCTTCTTTTTCTTGGATACCTGTAAGTACCAAATTCTCTCTCATGGATCTAGTTTGTATGTCCAGTAAGGTTTCTTTCAGAACGGTGTTCTCCTTTTTAATTCCATTCATTTCGGTTTCAATCTTATTGACTGTCCCTTTTAGCGCGTGTGTTTGCTTCTCCAATGTCGCAGCTTTTTCATCACTCATCTCTAGGCTTGCCTTCAACTCTTTTATATCCTTACTAACTATTTCAAGTATACCCAGTTTGTCATTTATTGATTTTAACAGATCGGTTTCGACCTTTACCATTCCCGGTGGTGAGAATATTAAATCATCAGTGTCTGTAGAAGAGTCACGTTTTCGTTTTGTAATCGGTTCCCCTGTCTTACTCTCCGTCATGTTTGGTTGTTGCCTGTTTTCGTAATATTTGTCGATAAATGTCTCTAGTTTTAGGATTTGTTTTGTGTTATTGTCCAGATTGAAGGTTATCACTCACCAGATTAAGTAGTGCTAATATTTTAGTCTAATTTAGCAGATATTTCGAATATTATGTTTTATCTTGAGGTGCTCTACATAAATCCCTTCAGTCCGCCATTACCCTTACGTTACCTTTACGTCATACGTCTACATGTACAAATTACCTCGACTAACCTCTCAATTCGCTTTATTGACATGACGTAACAATGTACATATTGCCAAAGCTATTTTGGATATTTACAATATAAAAATAAATAAAAATGAGAATCAAAATTGTCAACCGGACAACATTATCAACAAAAACCAAGGGTCAAAATAACCATACATTCAACAATAACAATAAGCATACAGTAGAGTACATGTGCAGGTTGATTGGTCTGTCAGACACTGTCCCTCAACTTATTGCAGGCAGCAATGTAGTGCACTGCCAACCCACAGCTCTCTGCGTCCTCCCCCAACAGGACTGGTAGCCTATCCTCATCTGAGAGGTCTTTGAAACCTTGAATAAGGGTTTCAAATTTGGGAAAATGACACTCTCTAATTGTTCTATATTTTTGACATTTTGTCAGGAAATGCAGCTCCGTCTCAGGTTCTCTCTCTCTCTCTGTGTCTGTCTCTCTCTGTCTCTCTCCGTCTCTTTCTCTCCGTCTCTCTCTCTTTCTCTCTCTCTCTGTCTCTCTCTCTGTCTCTCTCTCTCTGTGTCTCTCTCTCTCTCTCTCTGTCTCTCTCTCTCTCTCTGTGTCTCTCTCTCTCTCCGTCTCTCTCTCTCTCTGTCTCTCTCTCTGTCTCTCTCTCTCTCTCTGTCTCTCTCTCTCTCTCTCTCTCTCTCTCTCTCTCTCTCTCTCTCTCTCTCTCTCTCCTCAGCTTGTCTCTCCTTGGCCCTGACCCCCAACCGCATCCTTTGATACGAACGCCTTGAGACACATTCCTAAATACCAGGAACCAGCAGCTTCTTCCAGTTGAAGTCCTGACCCAGCAAGAGAAGGTTGGAGTCCTGACCCAGCAAGAGAAGGTTGGAGTCCTGACCCAGCAAGAGAAGGTTGGAGTCCTGACCCAGCAAGAGAAGGTTGGAGTCCTGACCCGGCTAGAGAAGGTTGGAGTCCTGACCCAGCAAGAGAAGGTTGGAGTCCTGACCCAGCAAGAGAAGGTTGGAGTCCTGACCCAGCAAGAGAAGGTTGGAGTCCTGGACCAACAAGAGAGGGTTGGAGTCCTGGCCCAGCAAGAGAAGGTTGGAGTCCTGGACCAACAAGAGAGGGTTGGAGTCCTGGACCAACAAGAGAAGGTTGGAGTCCTGGACCAACAAGAGAGGGTTGGAGTCCTGGCCCAGCAAGAGAAGGTTGGAGTCCTGACCCAGCAAGAGAAGGTTGGAGTCCTGACCCAGCAAGAGAAGGTTGGAGTCCTGACCCAGCAAGAGAAGGTTGGAGTCCTGACCCAGCAAGAGAAGGTTGGAGTCCTGACCCAGCAAGAGAAGGTTGGAGTCCTGACCCAGCAAGAGAAGGTTGGAGTCCTGACCTGGCCAGAGAAGGTTGGAGTCCTGACCTGGCCAGAGAAAGTTGGAGTCCTGACCTGGCCAGAGAAGGTTGGAGTCCTGGCCCAGCAAGAGAAGGTTGGAGTCCTGACCTGGCCAGAGAAGGTTGGAGTCCTGACCTGGCCAGAGAAGTTTGGAGTCCTGGCCCAGCAAGAGAAGGTTGAGTCCTGGTACAGAAAGAGAAGGTTGGAGTACTGACTCAACAAGAGAAAGTTGGAGTCCTGGACCAACAAGAGAGGGTTGGAATCCTGATGCAGCCAGAGAAGGTTGGAGTCCTGATGCAGCCAGAGAAGGTTGGAGTCCTGGACCAACAAGAGAGGGTTGGAATCCTGACGCAGTCAGAGAAAGTTGGAGTCCTGACCTGGCCAGAGAAGGTTGGAGTCCTGACCCAGCAAGAGAAGGTTGGAGTCCTGACGCAGCAAGAGAAGGTTGGAGTCCTGGACCAACAAGAGAGGGTTGGAATCCTGACGCAGCCAGAGAAGGTTGGAGTCCTGACCCAGCAAGAGAAGGTTGGAGTCCTGAACCGGCTAGAGAAGGTTGGAGTCCTGACCCAGCAAGAGAAGGTTGGAGTCCTGACCTGGCCAGAGAAGGTTGGAGTCCTGACCCAGCAAGAGAAGGTTGGAGTCCTGACGCAGCAAGAGAAGGTTGGAGTCCTGGACCAACAAGAGAGGGTTGGAATCCTGACGCAGCCAGAGAAGGTTGGAGTCCTGACCCAGCAAGAGAAGGTTGGAGTCCTGAACCGGCTAGAGAAGGTTGGAGTCCTGACCCAGCAAGAGAAGGTTGGAGTCCTGAACCGGCTAGAGAAGGTTGGAGTCCTGAACCGGCTAGAGAAGGTTGGAGTCCTGACCCAGCAAGAGAAGGTTGGAGTCCTGAACCGGCTAGAGAAGGTTGGAGTCCTGACCCAGCAAGAGAAGGTTGGAGTCCTGACCTGGCCAGAGAAGGTTGGAGTCCTGACCCAGCAAGAGAAGGTTGGAGTCCTGACCCGGCCAGAGAAGGTTGGAGTCCTGACCTGGCCAGAGAAGGTTGGAGTCCTGACCTGGCCAGAGAAGGTTGGAGTCCTGACCCAGCAAGAGAAGGTTGGAGTCCTGACCTGGCCAGAGAAGGTTGGAGTCCTGACCCAGCAAGAGAAGGTTGGAGTCCTGACCTGGCCAGAGAAGGTTGGAGTCCTGACCTGGCCAGAGAAGGTTGGAGTCCTGACCTGGCCAGAGAAGGTTGGAGTCCTGACCCGGCCAGAGAAGGTTGGAGTCCTGACCTGG